>NW_008333886.1:5364451-5394491 GCF_000622305.1 Nannospalax galili | reverse complement strand
ATTTTTAATTACTGTGTGTCTTGCAGATAAATCTTGGGTAATGACCAGTTGGTCTCAAATAAACCTTATCTAGAGATATTTTTCTTGATCTTTTATGTATAATTTGTCAGTAGATTGTAGGAATAATATGGTTCCCTCTGATTTTCGTGACTAGCTAGGCATTGTTTCTCTCTTGTATCGTCTCACTGTTGTTAATTTTTTATTTTTAGAATTATTATTATTCCTTAAAGTATATAGGCAGCAAAATGATGATCTCAAAAAGGTAGAAGTAACAAAATGATTTTGTGAAAGAGAAAAAAAGGCAGAATTAATACGAATTTAGAAAGCATGAAGTATATAGGGAGGCAATGTTATGATTACTTAAAGAAGAGTAGACCATGTCATCTGAGTCCCCAAACCAACTACAATAGCTAAAGACAGACTCCTGAAAAGGAGACAAACTTACTCCTAGATGTTGGCTCTCACTGGACTCTGAGATGAGAGGTATGTAATAAGTTTCTGGTTCAGGAGACACATGATGCTGCTCTTACCTAGGAAATGAAGGCTGAACCCAAATGAAAGCATCCTGCCTTCCTGATGGACCAGTCATTCATCTGAATGCTATGAGTGAGGGAGACCATCAAGACCATGGAGCATTAAGGGTGTAAACTTTGAACTCTCTACCTATTTTTGGCATGATTGGGAATCATATAAAATATACTATGAAATGTCTATTAAAGCATGATTTATATTAACAGCATATATGTATGTGTGTGAGTAAAATGAAATTTTCATGATCGGCAGTTTTTAATTAAATCACAGTTTACAGGAAAAAATACTTATACTTCAAAATATAAAGGGATATCTATAAATATATATTCAAATGTTTATTTCAATTCAAGAAAATAGAATTCAATACCTTTTATTTGGCAAGCACTGTTGCAGAGCTGGGATATGAAGGTGAATTCAAAAGTTTAATGTGATGTAAAGTGTACACCTGGATTAGATCTTTGCGACTGGATGGCCCCCTCCAAACTGCCTTGAGTCACTGAGGCACATCTAACTTGTACAGGAAAATGTGGTTGGTGGTTTTTCCACTCTGTTCCAAGGCTTTTCTCTCATAAAGCAAGTCTTTGGCATATGTCATCATCTTTTAAGAAGTCCAAACCCTGTTAACACTCAAAAAGAGAGTAAAAATTCATTGTAATATATGACTCCTCGACCTGCTGGGAGAAATGTTGTCATTAACCAAGGGACCATCTACTCTGTTAGAAGATTTTAGGGTTTTTTTTTTTTTGGTACATTTGAGTTAAATAACTACCCCCCAAACCAATCTAAGTATTTAAAAGCCTGCCTGTTTACAATCTGCTAGTTTAAAGGAGAACATATTCATTAAAGTCAGCACTAACCTTAATAAATAGTGGTGCTTACAAACCTCCACATCATAACTACTGAAAGCCATGACTGCAATCTTATGCACAAAAAGATGTGAAGAAGGGAGGAATTTCTAGTTTGCTTTTGTGTTGCTGTGCTAGACACCATGACCCAAAGCAACCTGGAAAGGAGAGGGTTTACTTCATCTTATACTTCCAAGTCACAGTCATCACTGAGGGGAGTCAGGGCAGGAACTCATGCAGGGCTAGAGGCAGTAACAATGGAGGAACTCAGTTTACTAGCTTTTCCACAGGCTTATGTGTCTGTAGGTATATATATATACCATCACTGAGGCAAGTCGGGGCAGGTACTCAAGAAGGATCTTGATGTGGAAAACATGGAGGGTGCTGCTTGATGACCCCTTCACAGGCTTATGCCTATATATATATATACAGCCTAGGACCACTTGCCTAGGGATGGTGCCCTCCACATTTTGCTGGACCTTCCTACGTCCATAAACAACCACACAATGCTCACAAACATGCCAGCAGTCCAATCTGATCAAGAAATTCTTCCTCCTAGGTGACTCTAGTTTGTATTAAGTTCAACAATATCTAAGTAGGAGTCCTTGGGTTGGCTATCTGTGTAGTCACCAGTGTGCTCAATATAGTCATGAGCTACAGATGTGGGAAGGGACAATGTGGCAATGAGAAGCAAGATGTGATATGGGGCCAGTTACCATGGAAATGAATTCATTGCCTAAGCCTCTTGGAGTAACTAATTCTGCTTACATCCTGGCTTTAGCCTTATGAGATTCATTACTCGTTTCAGCCTTTGAAACAGTTTGAAAATAAATTCTTATTTTTTAAGCCACTAAGTTTGTGTTGATTGTCATAGCCTTATTACTCACTAATACAGTAACATTCAATAACAGTGTAGGCGGTGATATTTGGCATTATTGTCACCCAGTAGTTTTCTAAGGAGAGGAATTAGAAGATATTACCTTCTGAAATGGAAGTGCCAACACTTGTCAAGTTATGTCTCGTCACAGTCAGTTTTCATACTTGTGGTCTTCATTACACATACCACAGAGTGCTCGAAGCCTACAGATGCACAACTTTGCCCTACCATAAATTAATCCTGTGGCCTTTCTCATTCCATGATGTAGGAGCTATTGTTTATTCATAGGAGTTTGTTCTTAGGAAGAGGTGAGCTGCCTCTGTAATGCATGCTAATTATTATGAATTATCATATGACAATACGCTGTCCTCATCCAGTTTCAAAAAAGCATATCTGTCAGGCTGTTAGCCCCTAAACCTATTGCATTTAAATCATGCACCTGTAGTAAGTAAAGTGCTATTTCAGCTGGAGGAAAGCCTGGGATTTTAATGAGCTCCAAGTGCTATTTTAAAACTTTTCATTCAGTTTGTTACCTCTGTTCAGACAATTACTTGGGGAAAGTTTTTGGGCAGACATGTAAGTGGGGATAAAAACTATTATAGAATTTTTTTAAAAAACTGAAATTTTCTCTGTTCACTAGTTACTTGTCGTTAAACAAATCACTGCTCTTTAAATAAATAATTTAAGTTGGATGATCGTGAAAGATGCACCAGATCTCACGTCTACAATCCTGAGCAATGCTTATAACAATGATGTTTAAGTTATGGTAATAATAAAAATATATACCATTGAAATATATAAATTATTCTAATTGCTTCTCATTCCCAAATTATCATGTCCATTGTTTATAACAATATTAACTCTTTTTAACTTCCCAAATTAAAATCCATTTTCACTGCCATTTTAGAATAGCTGACATGTAAATTCCAACAGACTTAGTCCTTCTGTAGCAGGGAATACAGTATCAAATATCAATTTCAGATTTGACAACTAGTTTTGCATTTACTGAGTGAATTTGCAGTTACCAGCATTTTCATGAGATTACTGAGACTCTGCAAATTAGACAACATCATGCATTCTAGGAAAGCACACAAAAATATTACACAAGTCTTAAAGACTGCGATAAGAAAGCAATTCAAACAGCTGTTGAATTACAGCAAAAGTGTCTGTCTGTTTGGCATACTTAGGGGGAAGACAACAGATAAAGGCAACACTGTTATTGTTAGTTGAGAAACAAACTCTCAGAGAAGGGAACATTCCAAATCCAGTAGAAAAATATGTTGTACCTATGTCTTATGAAGCTGTAAGAAGCTCCAAATTACTTCAAGAAGTAGCAATTTCTGTTGGCAAGATGCATGAAAAGTGTTCACCTCTTGGGAATCCATTTGTGACAAGAGAACAGAAAGCAGCCTCTGCTGTGACAATAAAAAGTGACAATGTGGAAGTAATCAATTTGAAAGGTATAGAATATTTAAACCATGAAATGCCTAAAAAGCCACAAGTTAGATCTTAAGATCAAGATGGGATGCTATTGAAATTCAGGACAGTGTCACAAGGCTAGGGGTATGAAAGGGTATGTGCTAAGAGCAGCAGCAAAAAGTTCAATATAGCTATGCTTGTCTATTTTTAAAAAGAAACATCATTGTTAGATTTGTTTCTATAACAAAGAAAATGAACTGCACTGATACTTTGTAATATTAAAGTGATGGAAATGATGTGTTGTGGTTGTCTTAGCATCTAATATCATCCTAAATATTTAATTTTAACAAAATTGCTTTAGTCGAATAAAGAGCAGGATTGGAAAAGCCTAGATCCTGATAAATACTTGGGCTTGGGGAGAGATAGCTGGTTTTATTAGTATTTTACTGAAAACATTCTCTCAAAATATGCAAGAAATGTAATTGCATGGATCTAGAAAACTAAGAGGCATTAAACCACAGTTTTTCAATGTGTATGACTAGAAAGTCAAAGGCAAAAGCATTTCTTGATTTTATTTGGAAGCTCGATCATAGAAATTAAGCATGTATGGGAGGAAAGAAAGAATGCTATAGTCTGCTGTTCTTTGGAGCATCACTTTTTATCTATCCAGGATTCAGAAAATTGGTAACAGAAGTTGAAATTTTAGACATGTTTAAATCAATGGGGTACCTAGGCATCATGTTAGATAGATTATCTAAATTCAGTATACTGGATAGAAAGCTTTAATCTGCATTTTCCTCTTCTAAGGTGATGAGATGGGATGAGATGATGGTATTTCGCCTCTGCAATTAGATTATGTGAGCCAAGTGGCCAATTTGATACCAGCCTCTGCTGTAGAAGCTGGGAAATATGTGTAGCTTAATTCTGTGGTTGATATCTTTTAGAAGACTATCAGAATATCCTGTAGTAGAAATTTCCCCTGCCCCCAACCTCAACTCCAGCTCTGCTGGTCTTTATTCTATGCCACTCCAAAACATTCACTGATTTGACTTGGGACAGAAGGCATATAAAAACAATAGGAAACATAGGGGCAAGGCAGGCTTGTTTTAAAAGAATTTGCTATGAGAATGCTGTGGACAGCCCGGAACAGAAGGGTGGGCAGGATGGCTTTCTATTTATACGCCAAGCTCTTTTGGTGCCTGAGGGACCTGTTTCTCTTTAGGTGTGATATTGCCACTCCTATCTCAGACTACATGAATAAAGAGGAATTCAAGAGGACCATAGTTGCCTGTGTCTTTTGTCAAAGATTTCTCTTGAAATATGGTGACCATTTTTAAGCAAAACTCCCCCATCTGTAGTAGAAATAGTCTCTGATAAAATGCGTTTTAAATGCCTCATTGTGTGTACAACTGGGCATGAACCATCACCTTCTCCAATCATTTATTCACCATGAAATTCCCCCAGTACTCAGGGAATTTTATGCTTCTGAGTCCTCCTCATGTCTGGGTCGACTAGTCTGTGCTCCTGGCCTTAATGTAAATCCTATACATCCACTGGCTGTGTCTCCTCACTTTCTGCCCATAATGTGTTCTCTGCCTCTTCCCAGGCCCTTCTAAGAGAGGCCAGCTAGCAAGTGTTTCCTTCGGAATGTTTGACCAAACTTTCTTGTGGTAGCTAATGTTTCAGAGATCCAGTCTGAGTATGTTACTTATTTGTGGCTCTTTCTGTTTACTCTAGTTTTTTTTCCACATTTGAAATTAGACCACCAGAAAATAATGCACTTGAAATTCCCTTGATTGCAGTGTTTTCAATTTGATTGATTTCTACTGTTATTATTTTCTGCATGGTGCCAATTTTGTGTTAAATTTCTGTTTGTTTTTCTAGCTTCTTAAAGTAAAAATTTAGTTCATTGATTTTAATTTTTTTTACTTCATGTGAGTTTACAAAGCTGTAAAATATCTGACTAAGCACAGTTTTAGGTGTATCAAAAACTTCTATTTATCTTTTTATCTTAATTCCAACTGCAAAGTTCAAATTTTCAATGTAGTTTCTTTTTTTTCAAACCATGATATATTTAGAAATGTGTTGTATAATTCACAAATGTTTAAATATTTCCTGTGTATCTTAGTGTCATTGGGTTATAATTAAGGTGTTGAAAGAGAACATCATTGTACAGTTCACCTGCCTTAGCTTACTATGGCTTATACTGTAAAACAGGTGGAATTTTCTTGTGCGTTTGGAAAAGATGTATGTTCTACAGTGCTTAGATCCAGTCTGATTACTGTAGTTGAAACTTTTATAAATTTCATGATTGCTTTTGGCCCACTTAGTCTACTAATTACTGACAGGGGGCAGGTGTTCAATTCACCCACCATGGTGACAGATGTCTACATTTCTCCCTTTTCTTCATGAAGATCTGTTATTCAACTTGAAGAACTTTTAGATATTTTACATATTTAGGGATGTTTTATCTTCCTTCTCATCAACACTTTAATCTCCGTGAAGTGTCTTTTATCACTGGAAACTTTTAATGTATACTCTGGCATTGCGGCAACCACACCGATTTACTTGTGTGCGTATCTACATGGTAAATCTTCCATCTTCTTGGGTTGTCTCTCTGGTTGCTGCTGTTTGCTTATTTCCCATGTGTTTGAGGTGTTACAGATACAGCCCAGAGTTTTGCCCATGCTGACCAAGCACTCTGCCCTTTAGCTATAGACAGCCAGTGAGTTTGGATCCCTGTGCTTTTATGGTTAAAATTCATCTCATGTAGGTAATATGTAGTTACAGTTGTAGCTCTTAAAACCTAGTTTTAACTTTTTATTTATTTGTATTTTTATGTGTATGAGTACTTTGCCTGCATGTCAGTGTACAACATGCATGCAGTGCCTGTGGAGGCCAGAAGAGGGCATTAGATTCCCTGAAACTGGAGTTACAGGTGATTGCGAGTCACCACGTGGGTGCTGGGAACCAAACCCAGGCCCTCTGCAAGAGCAGCAAGTGCTACTAACCACTAAGCCATTTCTCCAGCCCCATAAACTATTTTTATTAAACTATGTACTTTATTTATATTATTGGCATTTTTATTATTAGTCTTTTCTCAAATTTCCTACTTTCCCCATTGTTTCCATGTTTCTTATTTCTTTGAACACCGTAGATTTGTAACAGAAAATTTAAAATTCTTCATTATAATTTCATACCTCAAACTCTGATGATCTTGGAGCTGTTTCTATTGAATGTAACCTCACAACCTTATTTTAACAAGGGATGAGAACAGAATGCTAGCCCACGAGCTCTTGCGTATTTTAACTTAGAAGTTAAAAACTTCTTTATTCTAATCGTATCAGCCAGTGGGAAGTAGTCTGTGTGAGGGTTTTGGAGACGTGACCACACATAGGCCTTCGATGAGCAGCAACTGTCACTGTTACAGCCCACCCTTCTGGTTGCTAAGAAAATAGAAATTTATACCTCATCATTACTTCAAGTTCAGATTTCAAGGTGGCACTGCATTAAAACTTCTGAAATATTTCCACTTATGACCCTTTATTGCCTGAGAAATTTTTATATAACCCCAGCCATATAGGTATATGACAAGCACATTAAAATCAAGTATTCAGTGATAATAAAACTTAGAGAAAATCTTAAATCAATCCTTTGTTACAAATATAATCTTACCATTCGTTAAAGACAAAAGCAAATTTGCATGCTAATGGCACAGATAGGCTCATTTATTTTTACATGAAGAAATAATTCTCGGCTGATTTTTGTTACTGAAGAATACACAGCATCATCAATGTTTTTCAGAGCTGATCAATATTTTTGTTTTATAATTAGAAACTGTAAGATCATCAAGTAACCAAGAATATTACTTCAAAAAAATTTGGAGTTCAAAATGTCATGAGTATGTTTAGAGTGATTTCATAAATTGTGGAAAATTCTGTGCATATTCCAAGCCAAAATTAATGTAACTATTTTATATGAAAGTATGGAAATTCAAAAAATAATTTTTTTATGTGTATGAGTGTATTGCCTACACGTGTGTGAGCGCACCCGTGTCGTGCGATGCCGCAGAGGTCAGAAGAGGGTTTCGGATTCCCCTGGAACTGGAGTTAAAGACCATTCGTAGCCACCATGTGGGTGCTGGGAATCGAACCCTGGACCTCTGCAAAAGAAGTCAGTGCTCTTAACCGCTGAGCCATCTCTCCAGCCCCCTCAAAAAATAATTTTTAAGATAAAAAGTTCTAAAACTGTACCATCTGAAGATAATATGATTTTTCTTTTACTTAGATGCTAACAAATGATGGGAGGAACATATTTAAATTTTTTTTCCATCGTTAAACTTATTTAAAAGCAGAAATCTTTTTTAAAATTATTATTTTTATTTTATGTGTATGAGTGTATTGCCTGCATGTATTTGAGTGAACCTGTGTCGTGCAATGCCGTGGAGGTCAGAAGAGGGCTTCAGATTCACTTGGAACTGGAGCTAAGGACGGTTCGTAGCCACCATGTGGGTGCTGGGAATCGAACCCGGGTCCTCTGTAAGAGCAGTCAGTGCTCTGAACCACTGAGCCATCTCTCCAGCCCCCAAAGCAGAAATCTTTGTCTATTCAATGAAAACTTTGAAATTTATAACATTCAACACTGTGGAATCTGAGCCCAGAGGTTTTAGGCAAGTTTGTTGGTTTGTGTGGCCTGATATATTGCAGAGGGCAAAGTGTGCATTTGTATGATCAGAACCAAATCTACAGTGGAGTTGTAAGATGTATCGTGGATGAGTGCTGACAGAAACACCACATCACCGCACTTATTACACGTTTGATTTTGAATTCATTATTGGTTGTTGCAAGTTTGAAACCTTGCTTACTTTTTTTATGATCTCCACATTCAGCTATGTGACCCCAGGTGGTGTCATGACTGACAGTTTAAGAGTTAGGCTGTAGGTATGCCGTATGTTTCTTGGTTCAGACTGATGAAATCTAACATAAGTTGCCTTCATCTCCTCAGCTTCATGGTCCTCAGTTTTCAGCTATAAAATGAGAAAGAATAAAAGCAACAAATTCCAGGAAGGGAAAACTAGGGAAAGGTTCACATGCCCAGCAGTCCCTGGTTTGTGGCAATTCTGAGATGCGGCATCTTGCTAGGTCTGGAGGTGGGAGTCAACTCTTAAATACGGCTTGATGGGCTCTCTAGGCAAAGTATCTCGAGTGCCCTTCAGCGGCGTCTTCTGGTTGTCAGGGTACTTCTCAGCCATGTCCGACAGGCAGTTGTGCAGCACGCTCTACAGACTGGCATAACTTTCTTAAGACCTTGCCAGTGGAGAGTTGAAGCCTCCAAACTAGTAACCTTCAAATAACCAATCATTCATTTTTCATCCCCCACAAAGAAACTGCAATATTTAATAGACTTTCCACCTTTTGCCAATGTTTTCACCCGCAGTTCATTGTGAGCACTCTCGAGTTGCCCTTCTTCTGCCCTCAGATCCAGCACTCCTCTGTGTTTAAGGAGAGCTCCCTTGAGCTGTCACTCTACAAGGAAAGGCTCTTTGGATTCACCTCTTCCCTCAGACATTTCTGTTAAATAACTGACATATAGAACATGAAGAGGCCACTGTTAAAATCCAAACTTTATCCTCAAGGCTCAGTTATAACAGCCCTTTGTCCTACAAGGGCCTTTCAAATTTTATATCTTATTCATAGGGGCATCTGCAATTTCATAACTTCTCCAAATTTCTGCTTTCAGATTGAGAGATTCTTCACTGAGTCATCTTTCTTATAAGGTTTTGCCTCACCCAGTCAGCAGCAACCAATGCCAGCCCATGATGCTCTCTGCTGCACAGTGTAGAACCCATTGCCTACATGACTAGTACTGCCAATGATCACATGAAGCAGAGGGACCAAGTTTCATCATGTGACATTTGTCCTGGCCTTTAATAAGTGATCGTGCTGGTTAGTTCTTGTCAATTTTGATGCAAACAAGAAATACCTAGGAATAAGGACTCTCAGCTGAGGAATTGTCTCCATCAGACTGGCTTGTGGGCATGACGTTAGGGCACGATTCCAGTCTACCGTGAGCATTGCCGTTCCTGGGCAGGTGGTCCTGGGCTTGATTAGAAAGGTAGCCAAGCAAGCCAGAGGAAGCATTCTTCCATGATCTCTGCTTCCCTTCCTGTCTCCAGGCTCCAGGCTTGAGTCCCTTCCTTGGCTCCCTTTGATGATTGATGGAAGCCAAACAAACCCTTTCCTCTGTAAGTGCTTTTGGTCATGGTGTTTATCACAGTAATATTAAAGCCAAGTAGGGCACTGATTACCATTGAAACCATGATCTTTTCGGTCTCCACTAAACTATTCAGTAAATGCTTTGGTTTGGCTTTGTTTGTAGTTTGCTTTTAATAACATTATATTGATATCAGTAGCATTAGATTTATACCAGTTTCTAACATAATCATCATAGATGAACTGTGCTGCAGTGCTAGTTCCCAAATCTCAGTGACTTGAGATTTAGATTTCCAGGATTGGAGAGATGGCTCAGCGGTTAAGAGCACTGGCTGCTTTTGCAGAGGACCTGGATGCTGGGCTAACGGGAATCCAACGCCCTTTCTGACCTCTGACAGGCACATTTACCCACCCACAAGCAATACACACACACATAAAAATAATTTTTAAGAGATTTAGATTTTCAGTGTATATTTCTTTTCTTTTCTTCTTTTTTTAATAATCCCCCTGTAGCCCCAGCTAACCTGGAACTCACTATGTAGACCAGGCTGGACTCCATCTCACAAGGATCTGCCTGCCTCTGCCTTCTGAGTGCTGGGATTAAAGGCAGGTGCCACCACACCTGCCTCCAGTGTATATTTCTAATTCATAGAAGTTTGTGAGGGTAAATGTGATTCTCCAAGGTGGAGAATTAAACAACTTGACCAAAGCCACTGGCTGCCTTTTATCATCTGGCTCCACTCTCTCCACTGAAGGCTTCGTGGAGTCCTGAGTGATGGAAGAGAAAAGGTAGAGGGTTATGCACCTGTGCTTAAATGTCTTGGCCTGAAACGGATTCATGTTCTTCTACGCATGATTGTTGGTTCAGAACAAGGCCTCATGTAAGGAGGGGCTGAGCAATGTTAGACCACTGGTGGAGGATGCCTCCCACACATGCTGTCTTCTGAGGAACATGCAGAATTCTGGGTCAATACTGTGCACATTGATTGGCTTAGTGAGGTGTAAAGTGTGTCAAGAACAGAAAATCACAATTATATTTGAGACAATATGGCATTCCCAACAAGAGAATTGTATTAATAAAGAGTAAGTTGATACATGAGTGGAGATGTTATATAAACAAGCACCCTCCCAGACTGATCCTGGAAAATAGCATGAGTTAAAACTCTCTTCTAAACATACTTTTATAAAGGGAAATTTAGAGAAAAATGAGCAACACTAATTTGGAAAGAACAGAAGGTTTATGAATGGAATCACGAGAAATACTTTTTGATGGTAGAAAGAACCAGATGGCAGAGACTGAAACAGACTAATTAGGACTAGTTCTTAAAAATGGCCCAAACCTTTAAGAACATTCAAGCCAAGAGGAGTTTGACACTTGGAAATTAAGTTCAGGATGATCAGATATAAAATTGTAAGTTTGGGCCATCACATTAAGGAAGATCCCTGAGCACCGAGGTAAAGTATGTGTCACTGAGGCTATTCAGGGAGAAGACAGAGCTGGTTATTGGTATGAAGCCTGGCTTTTGGTGGGCAACTTTCTCTCAGATCCTAGATTTAACCTGAACTGGTTACAACAACCTTTCCATAAATATGGAGACAAAAGCGGTAATACAGGCTTTTGCTTTTATGATTCAACATAAAATACTTAATGCCAAGTGCTTTCTTCTCATCTTCGTAATAAGTTATTAATATCTTCTGAAGGAAATTTCATAGGAAGTGGTAAGGAAATGGCGACTTTGGTCAGGAGGCAGGAGACAGTTATTCTGGAGAAAACACTCTTACTTTGTTAAATTCATGTTTTTTCTCTTGAATCTTTTTATTGAACATTTTAGACATAAGCTGATTTTTCTGTTATTTAGGAATATAAAAACCTTGGGGCTAGAGAGCTGACTTAGAATTTAAGAGTACTTTCTGCTCTTACAGAGGACCTTGGTTCAGTTTGCATTATCTACATGGCAGCTTACAACTCTCTGTACCTCCATTTCCAGAGGAGCTGATGGCCTCTTCTGGCCTAAGAGTGAGCTAGGCATACAAGTGCTATACGTACATACATACAGGCAGGTAAACACTCATACACATAAAATAAAAATAAATAAATCTTTAATTAAATAAAATAAAAATTTCGTGTTTTATTACAGTTTAAAGTATTTCTTGTTTTTATTTTTAAATTTTTTATTGACATACTGTATCAAGTGACGCATTTCCTAAAGGCAATGCACTTCACGCACATCGTGTATTTTGACCATATGCATACTTAAACCATCTCTATAGTTATTTTCCACAACCTTTCAATATTCGAAATTTGGCAGTATAAGAGGAACAAGGGCACTCAGAACTGAGATCAGAGAGGGACGAGATCCCAGAGGCTGGGTGCTTCACCTCTGGTCACTTTGCTGTTTTGTGGACGTTACAGCCATGGGCTTGAAGGAGGATTAAGTCACTTGCCTACTCCATCAGACTGCTTCCTCTGCCTACTTAAAATAAAACATTTACCTGGTTTTATAATTTTTAAATATCTTACTAATAATATAAGTATGACCTGTTAGAATGTCACTGGCTTCTAAAAGTAAAATATCATGCCATTTAAGGACATATCTTACAAAGAGCAGGCATGTAAAACAGGACAAATTTAAGGAAAGCAAAATAAAATCACAAATGACATCCAGTGAAAAAAAAAACCTTGAAAGGGAATTGTCTTTAATTAGTTCACAGTTGGAGATTGTTCATACTGCTTATTTTAGTTAAGTCTTTCATTTGAGGAGAAACAAGCTATTTAACTTTCAGGATGCTTGAGGGTAGTTGGGAGAAGCTTGAATCCCCTGTCTTTTTGAATAAAACTCTGTTCTCTAAATAGTGTAACTCTGGTCCAGAACTGTATCTGTGAGATCTGACAATCTATCAAATTTGTCATACATGAGCAGCAGCAATGAGAAAACAAAGAAATTTAGATGATTGACCTCACAGCACGGATACTGCAGATGAATCATTGATACCATCAGTCTGAGGAGTGTTTGGAAGAGACATCTTTTCTGTTGTGCCCAATACAGAATTTTGGCTGTGATCACTGTTTTGATTGTCAACTTGGGCTTTGGAATCCCTAGGAGACCCAACCCTGTGTCTGTGAGGCTACTTGCAGAGAGTTAATGGAGGACAAAGGGCTCACTCTGGATGTGAGTGGTACCCTGTCATTGATGAGGGGGTCTCAGAGTGAATGCTGATGAAAAGAAGAAGAAGGCAGCTGAGAGCACCTGCTTTTATCTCTCTGCTTCCTGACTGAGGGCACAATGTGATCCCCCCATGCTCCCAGTGCCTTCCCCACCATAATGGACTGTATCCCCTAAAACTGGGAGACAGACCTTTCCTAAGTTCCTTTTGTCAGAAATTTTGTCACAACCATGAAAAAAAGTAACATATACAAATTTGTGCCTTAAGGAAAAAAAATTGCCCTGAGTACAAGTATCAGATTTATTTTAATATACAGAATATAAAGACTCCTAGAAATTAAAATTACTTTTTATTCTATTTCATTAATGAAAATGGAAAATTCAGAAAATAATAGAATTTTACATTGCTGCACAAAGCTACCACTTTGCTAAAACCTGGTTTTGTGCCACCATACTCATCACTCTATATGTCACATGAGGTCTACCCCACACCAAAGGGTCTCTATATATGGCCACACTGTGGGGCACCATTACGGGTACTTGAGGGAAATGAGAGGATTTCACCGGAGTTGGCTGCAGTTTGTCTGAAGCTGTACCATAAACACTCACGCTATGCATCGTATTCACTTAGCCACAGTCTTTCACATCAAAGATACATAGATGTAACCAAGAATATCTATGGGTTCAGTTATAAGCTTCGGACTCCTCCAGTCCATGATGTGGTTAAAAACACAGAAGAAGTACCACCACACACTCTTGGCAGTCACCGATAGTCCTGTAGGTTCTGTGATACCAATGTGTGCATGCGTGTGTGTGTGTGTGTGTGTGTGCTAAAAGTGAGTCTTCTTTTATACTCTTATTATTTAAAATATACAACTATAGCTTGTATCTGGAATACCTCCAAGATTCATATTTTAAAGGCTTCATCTCCATTTGAGTGCTATAGGGAAAAAGTGGGCACTTTAAAAGGTAGGACTTGGGGCTGTTCTCTATCACTGGGGTCGTGGCTAAGGGCAGTGTGAAAACTGTGGCCTTCTTCCTTTACTTAAATCCTTACTTGTTACAAGGACAGAAAGCTGACACAGGTACTTCTGAGTTTGTCTCAAACTTGGTATCTATCTCCATTCTAACAATTCAATTAAAGCAAATATTTTTTGGTAGATTACTTCAACCCACAAGCTCTACACAATGCTGTGTCCTGTTTTGCTTCTTAGGAAGGAATTAGATGTCCCTATTTGTTTCTTTAGAAATTTTTGCTGCTTGTCCTTCTCCGATCTCAATAATGTGTCCTTTTCTGTGTGCCATGCTTTCCGGAACCTCCCAGGAACACCAGACTATTTCAATAGGAGGAATTTTTCCCATCAGTCTTTCAGTAGCAACTCATTTCATTCAAAATGCAGATTCTTTGATGTTTGTTATTCCCTCTAACTCTGAAAACAAGGGAAAAAGAAACTCTTCTGTATTGGTTTTCTGCTTTAATTATTTGAGGAGGTTTACATGCTTACAAAACTTAGCATAAGTGATCAAATGTTAGATTTTCCAAAGAAATATTTGATCTCATTTTTATTAGCACAGTATCAAGCCTGGGTACATCTGCTTGACGTCTCTGTCTTCCTCTCACTCATTCCACTGTCAAATTCTTTTTCCCTAATAAGTCATGAATTTACTCTTTCCATTTTCCAGCCACAAGCAATTGGGTTCCTGTAATCAGCCTCTGAGCTGGATCCCTGAATGTTATACTTTCCATCACTACTTTGCCAAGTTCCTGTTCTGTGTAAGCCCCGTTCTGTTATTCTATCTTGTCCTTTTATTTAAGATTCTGGGTATTTAAGAGTCCACATTGTATCACATATAAAGACTTCCTAACTTCTTTGAGTTCACAGAGGACTTTCTATATTCCCTGTCATGGCACTATAGGCATTTGAGACTGAAAAAAATTGTTAGAGAGATGCCTGTCCTCTCCACTATAGAGCTCTACTCATCGGAACTCCTGGGAGTGGGGGTCAAAATCACTTCCAGGTAGGAGACACTGTTTCATATCACCATCAAGTAGCCTAATCCTGAATTATGTGTTTAAAACACAGAGGGTTTGCTCATCTGTGCTGACCAAGTGCAGCTAAGTAGTTGCTGATGTTGGTACAAAAACTCAATAGTACCAAAACTCTCATCCCTGGGATTAATCCTTCCTTGGCCTTTGACTCTTCATCATATATATGCACGTTACAAATTCAGGTATCAGATCCTGTTGAACACAAAAAGAAGGGGTTTGTGCAGACAAGGGAATAACACACTCCTGGAATTTGTATCCACATCTTAGTGATCATAATAGCATCTTAGGGTTTGCATTAATTCCAAGGGAACTGTGTCTGCAGCTGATCCTGGAAAAGGAGACCATTGAAAATAGAGGTTTGAGGAGTTTACCCTCAGTATCCACCATGTACTAACTTTACCTCTTTCCTCTTTGTATTTGAAACCACAAATGTAACTAAGCTTAATATGTTTCTTAAATACGTAGTTAATAAGAAAAAGTATGTAAATATATATATTTATTGCTTAAAATACCTGCTATAAATAACCTGTAGTTATAAATTGTTTCTTTGTATAAACTTTGTGTGTTGGATAGAATCAGTTCTCAACTCGGAACACCTGGGTGAAGGGAATCTCCTTGGATTGACCCGTAGTCATGTGTGTGTGGCATTTTCTTGATTGTTAAGTGCTGTGGGGGGTCCCAGCCCACTCTGAGCAGTACCACCCCTGGGCAGGTGGTTCCTTGTTGTAAAAGAAAGCAGGCTGAGCACAGGCCAGAGGAAAGTAGGTTAGCAAGCAGTGTTCCTCCATGTCTGTGCTCCGGGTTCCTGCCCTGAGTTCCTGCCTTGGCTTCCCTTGATGATGGACTGTGCTGTGAGCCAAATAAACCCTTTCCTCCCCAAGTTGGTTTTGGTCAGTGTTTTTATCACAGCAATAGAAAGTAACTAGGACACCTTATAAATGCCAAGCTATCTACTAAAATTCTAGAATTTCCGCTTACAATTATTTACCAGCTTTAAAATTTATTTGACCAGTATATTTTAGTCTTATATTGACATCTGATTGAGTTTGTTTTCCTATGTAACTCAAATAATTTTCCTAAAATTGAAGGAAAGTTGATAACTAAGTATTGAGTGTGTTGATTCAAATTCTCCTTATTAAGAGAATACATAACATATAAATGAATTTGTGAATACTAAGAATAAAATTTGTACTTTATACAAACAATAGTGACTGTACATTACTCAAATATGAATAGTTATATATATATATGAGATCGACAGGTGCTGGCTATAGAAAGAGATAAAACTTTATCATGTGCTTTTGAACAAATTCATTACTTAACCTATAAACAAATATTTTCATCCTATATAAGTCATTCTGGAAAGTATGCACAAAGCTTTCTAATTCTGACTAACAGTTTGTGTATTTTGCTCCTGTATTGATGGCAGTGAAAACTGGATTGACCAATCCGAATAAGTGTCCTAAATACTGATTTTTCTTTCATTGTGGCATTTATATGGCATTTAATATTTCATATATATGTGTGCATGTATATTTACACAGATTGGTCACGTACATATAAATATACATATATGCATATATAAATATTACACATTCAGTAATTTATCTTCAAGGCTTTTTATTGTACTGCTAACATAATATGGTTATGTCATCCAGATGTGGCACATGCCTTCAATCCCAGCACTCAGGGGGCAGAGGCAGGTGGATCTCCATGAGATCTAGGCCAGCCTGGTCTAAATGGTGAGTTCCAGTGCAGCTGGGGCTATCAGAATACCCCATCTCAAAAAAAGCCCCCCTCAAATAATAATAATGTAGATATGATTATTAAAATAATAAAGTTTTATTATTTTCCTTCTAATGAAAAGTAAAATAAGCTGTGTGATGAAGCTCAGTTGGTAGAGTACCTGCTGTGACATGTACAAGATCCTGAGTTCAAGCTTCAGCCCCACACAAAGCAGACATGGTACAGCGTATCTGTGATACTGGAAAGTGGAGGCAGAATCAGGAAGATCAGAAGTTCAAAGTCATCGTTGACAATATAGCCAGTTTGAGTAGGAGGTCAGTGGAGTTATGTGAAACTTGTCTCAAACAAATGAACAAAGGTAAAGTAAATCTCCATTTTCTATGTGAAAAACTCACATGAGTACAGTGCATGTTTGGCAAAACAAGTTAGGGGCTCTTCTCCTGCATCATACAGATGGCGGTAACTACGAATGGTTGACAATGGTTTAACAGCTTTCAGACACTGGCCGTCTCCTGGACGTTTTGAATGCTGGCAGATCAGAGCTGAACATTCATTCATCAAAGCTTCACGTCTACCGAGAATCTCGAGTGGATGGCAAATGACAATGCCTTTATATCATTTTTAATGTATTTTTGTTTTTTGTTTGTTTGCTTCCTTATGAAGCTCCCTCATGCAGCGGAGGGCCAAGAACACAAAAGGTCATAAATGGCCAAAATGTAGAGATCAAGAGTCTGCTAAATAATGGTCCTTGGATAGGACCCTTTATTAAACTTCATTCACCCAAAGCTTAGGAACCATCTCAGAAGAGAGAGTGGAGAGATTGTAAGAGCCAGGGAGGAGGTGCAGGACCATATGGAAACAGAGTCCTATGAGCTCCTGGGAACCTGCTCATATGATTCTATGGCAAAGGTTTCAGCATACACAAGTCCCATGCAAACTCAGGCAGACAGTAACCCAGCGTAGAACTTGGAAAATAAACAGCAGACCCCAATCTTTTCTGAAGGAATGTTGGCAACTGGTTGTTGCTAGATGAAGAAGATCTGATCTTCCTAAAACAAGAAACTCTATAGACTGCCTAGATTCAGCGGATGGACTTGCACTTGGGAATGGCTGGGGGCACTGACAACGCAGTGAGTAGTAACAGGGATGACAGAGTATATGGGCTCCTGTGGGGCGGTAGCTATGGGAGGGTGCCATTTGGGATGTGGGTATACAGATGAATAAGATTGTTTTGGATGTTCTGTATGAGAGTCACAAAAAAAAAATCAATAAAAAAGGTGTTTCCCAAGTTGTCCTTGAACTCATGCACCCCCTGACTCATCCTACTCGACATTTCCTACAGATTTGCACCACCAAAACTGACCACCTTCATATCTTGCACATAAACTTTCCCACTTGAAATTCATGTAAGACTGGGCTAAACATTATTATTTCTGTATTATAAAGGTACAACTTAAAAAGATTCAAAGAGGCTGGTGAGATGATTTCAGTGTGCAAAGGCACTTGTTGCCAAACCTGACAACCTGAGTTCGAGCCTTGGGACTCATATAATCGAAGGAGAGAACCGACTCTAGTACGTTGTTCTCTAATCTCAAAACACATGCCTTTGAACACACCTTCAACATCCCCCAACCCCCAAACACACACACACACACACATTGATATTAAAATGTAATAAAAATTTAAATACCTTTGTAGTAAGTGATTTATACACACAAAAAAGGACTAGATGGATAGATTCTAATTATCTATTTTCCACTTCTGTTTACATCACCGGATAACAGTGCTGTTCAACTCTCACCTTATGTGGTAAATGAAAAACTTTAGAACCTGTGTTCTGGTCTTGGCTTCCACTAATTGCCCAGGAGATTGTGACTGCCAAGTCTTATACCTTCTATTTGGGCAGTAGCTACATCTATTGTGGCAACATTCCTAATTTAGCTTACGTATAAACAGGGATGCAGAAACTAAATCCACCTGATTTGCTATGGAAATTGGTTGTCTAAAGTAGAAACCACATATCCATTGAGAAAGAAGTCTAGTAAATTAGTTGATGCTTGGAAATAATTGATTTTCCACATGGGCTTATAATGGATTTATGAAGTATAAATAGAACATAAAACAAAGTTCTTAGATAAAAGATGGAATGGTTTTGAATTCGGTACATAGAAAAAAATCAACAGCTTTCGTACTGAGGTTTGCTTCAAGGTCGGTGATCAGTAGTAGGAATTTAGAAGACTGAACACAAGAGGTGAGAATACAGTTTGCTGTGGTTTTTAAGGTTAACTCACTTAAGTTTGGCTTTCTTTTGTTTAGTTATTTATTTTAAAAAGGCATTCCTTCTACCTTAGACTGCGTTTTAGGAACACAGTCTGAACTAGTGAAACCCAAGATAGCCATAAAGAGTTCTTGCTCTTGTTCCCACACTGGATCAGATGCTCAGTGAGGGCCAGAGCAGCCTGGATGAATCACTGAAATTGCTTCCAGAGAGATTAGCACTTTGATTTCCTTCTCCCTGTTTGAGGGAGTGGAGGCAGGGCCACCTCACACTTGCAATCCCTTCCTTCCTCTTTCCAGCTGTCCATGGCTATCCCTGCTTCCTTTCTTAATGCTCATTCAAATGTGCCCCAAAGAAAATGATGTTCCCTAATTGTGGCTTCTGAAATTACGTGTACCTAGAATTTGAAGTACTAGTTATAGTCTGTTTACTCATTTGCTCACTGCCAAGCCATCATACCTGAACAAGAGTCTGCCCCACCTAAGTGCCCGAGATACGATGTACGTTAAATGAGTAATCCCATGTCCAGGTTTTAAATGTTATTCATCCTTCATTTGCCTCTTGACTCTTCTGTGGTAATTTGAATGAAATAGAATCACAATTCCCCTACAGAGTTACTGCAAGCTTATTGAGAACCAATTACTTTTAGAAAAAAAATAGGACAATACAAATGAAAAATTACAAATTTAAATTTTAAGGATTTCAGATTTTTTGAGTTAAACATGTCTTGATTTCAAAATGAAATCCCATTTCTTATAACAGTCCGATTAAGTGAGTTCCACACCTTTACCCTGCAGGCCCCACACAGTCTTCTTTCCCTGCTGCACCACCCAGCACTTAACCCCTCTCCCACAAGGACTCACTCCTGAAGCTAAGGGGCCACTTCTTCATGTTCTCAACCTGCACAGGGAAATTTAAACACAGAGTGGTGCCTGGAGTGTCTCACTGCCTCATTGAGCCATTATGGGAAGTAAAGAGTCCCAAGGTTGAGCCGTTCCCACCACTATTGACTAAGGAGTTACCATCACTTCTGGTCTGATGATCTGCTAGTTTTGCAGTAGTTTGTCAAGCTGCTTGGGGAGAAAGAGGAAATGTCCCCACACTAAACCCACTTAATGTTTCCTCCCCTGCCACAGTCGACTGGGGATGCCCACACTTTGGTACATTGGCTTCTCAGCTCTGAATGTATGCACTATGCAATCATTTACTCCACAGTCCCAGAAAGTGTCAGTGCCCTACCGTTCCCATGAACAAACTAGATACCATCTCCAAAAATGGTTAAAACTGAACAAATTCAAAAGATGGATCATGCAATGTTTGAAACACTTTCATTAAATAGCGTTGGTGAAACTGCACAGTAATCACATGTGAACACATCTAAACCAGATGCCAAAGAAGTTATCCCACTAAAAGAGTAGGCTGGGTGCCTTATAGATGTTACCACTCTATGTGTTTCCTGATTTTTTTTACTTTTATACATTTCTATGAAACTCTGCGATGAAAACTAATGTTGTATTTGCAAAATTTAGTGTATTTTTTGATGCTTTGTCAGATAAATTTTAATATGCTTCTCTATAATGCTTAAAAAGTTAGTGTTTTAGTTAGTTTTCTGTTGCTGTGATCAAACACTTAGAGAAGGAAGAGGTCCATTTGACTTCGGGTTCCAAATGGATAAGAGTCCCTTCTGATGGGATGGCATGGCAGGGGCCACTGGAACAGAAAGCTGAGTGCTCACATCTCCTAGCAGGCACAGGAAGTAGAGAGAGACCTGAAATGAGCAAGACTGAAAGCCCTCCCACAGTGTCATGCTCCCTCCAGAAAGACCATGCCTCCTGAACCTCCCAGACAGAGCCACCAACTGGAGACACAGTATTCAATACTTGGGGCCTTGGAGGGCATTCTCCTTCAAACCTCCACAGTTTGGTAATGCATTCTGATTTTCTTTATTGTGAAGTAAAATAGGTTATGTGCCTTACACTTGATCCTATTCAGCTTTGCATACTTGTTTCCAAACCCTTGATCATGAAATTTAAAATTTAAGTTTATTTCCATTAATACAAGTTCAAGTTGCACTTAAAAAAACTGTTTTGCCCTTTAAATTTTTAAGTTTTCCTGTGGTGATAAATCCAAGAGGCTTTTCTTTGCTGTTAATCACCAAAGCATTAAAAAACATTATATCTCAAAAAGACCAAAACAAAAAAACAAACAAACAAAACAAAACAAAACAAAAACGTCATATCTCTCCCGTCATCGTAGCTTCAGTGTATACTTTTCTATTGCTCAAAGATGATGGCCATGATGGTCACCACTTTAGGAGCCACTGCTTAATATTCTAATGATGAAAATACATTTGAATTTTTTCTGAATTATCTGTCCCTTAGCATTTTGTTGTAACAGAATGACAATTTAGCTTGGGCTCTTATGGAATAATATACTATAAATTATTAGTTGAAGACAGGGACAGTGTTTTTTGCATATTGATGAAAATCACCACCTGTTTTTAGGCTCTCCACTACGAGGACTTGACTGGTCTGCCTGTGTGTGCATCTCTTCCATCAATAGGAGAAGCTTTGACAGTGCGCATGGAACTAGGCACAAGCTTTTGTCTTAAGCAGTGTGTATACAATCTGGCATTTATTAGTTGCTTAATAAATGTTAGTGAAAGAAGGCGGGAGGCAAAGATGGACAGGAAGCCTAGAGGCGACTGGGCATTTCTAATGTATGATTTAAAAACAAAACTTGTTTTGAAAGCAGAGGCCATTTTGTTAGATTCAGCCATGAAGCCTCTTAAATGTGGATGGAATAAATTACATGTTTCAGTGGTTGGTAGCTAACATTTTGTAGCTACTATTAATTTTTCCCAATTGCATTAAAATGGTCTGATTGTTACCAGAAACTTTCTCCAAACATTTGAGATAATTAAGGATTCAGGCTTGCAATCCCTGTCTTGAAAAACTGCCATTTATGATCAAGCCTATGTTGAAACAAGCTGAGGTCTAAGTAGATGCTGGTCAATCTCAGACTTTTTGAAAAGTATCTTAGCTCTCCGTTATAAACCTTTAAAAGGTGGTTCTTAACCATATCAGGAACAGCTTGCACAAAACCACATATGTAAGTGGCATGTTCAGAAATAAAAGGGTACATTTACGTGTTCTAAGAAGGATATGCCCAGAGACCTAACTTATTATGAAACTCTTCTTCAGAACTGGGCTCTGAAACTTTGATCTCTAAGTTTCAAGCGTTGTGCACACATTCTTACTTCTTTTACAACAGCCTGAGGACGTGGTGAGCTCAAGCCCAAGACGCAAATAACAGCAGCAAAGTTGTTCCCTTCGTATTCAGTGATTTCATCTCTGCCCGAAGCTACCATTTTGCAGAAGTGTGCCTCAAACCTTTGAAGCTGGTGACGTCACATTGTCTTATTTGCTATCCCCTGGCTTTGTATTTGAAGTAGTTTACAGTCATCACCTGCTGTAAGGAAATTCAGAGATCTGAGGTCGTGAAGGGCACAGCTTCGTCACACAGAGTCAATACAGAGTCATACAGAGTCAAGTGTCACTGGTCGCCCAAGGACCCTGTGTGTGTGGACTTTCCATGCCCAGCGCAGGGTTCTGAATGTGAAGAGGCATCCACAGAACTCACTGGCATGTCACTCATAGACATTCATAGACTGTCACTCAAATACATAAAACATAAAATACTGATATATATTTCACATGCTTTTTATAGAAGTAATGGAAGAAAGATGTGGTAGCATGTTATTTCTTTTAATCAATGTGTTAAGTGTATGTCATAACAGACCGTAAAGGATAGGTCTGTCCAACAGTCAGAAAATGGATTTTTAATACATTTTTATTGAATTTTTGTATATTTCATATACATCTTAATCATCCTTATACCCCCTTCCCATAGCACTCCTACTGGGTGTCATGCATTCTGTTATATATTTTAAGGCCTACTGAGTCAAGTTAGTGTCCCCAGACATCCTTCAGTGCAAGTTCAGCTTACCTAGAGTCACTCCCTTAAAGATCAACTCTTCCTCATCCAGTAGTAATCAGCTACCCAATAGTTCTTTGGCTAAGATTGGGCCTGCTGCAAGAAAGTGGATTTTTGTTTGCTTATCTGGTTTTGTTTTTTCTTTCTACAAAACTTAGAGGACATTAACATTAGGTATAATCACAGAGACCCACAACTGACCAATGTGTAGAGAATAAGAGGCTGCAGGCTGCGTATCCCTGAATACGGCATTATATCAAACTTCTGCCTCCCAAGGCGCAGAGACCATTGCATATGAGGGAGCAGAGTGTAAGAGTCAGAGGTGGTGGATGACCTCAAAGAAACCGTTTTCCAGACAGCGGGACAGTTATTCATAGGAACTCCCAGTAATGGTGACAACATGCACATTCCCCATACAACCTCAAACCAGAAAAAAACCCAGCATAGATGTGGGGAAGTGGGTAAGAAGCCCAGCCCCACCTGGGGAACTGTTAACAACTGACTGTGCTGGGAGAAGAGGATCAGTCTCATTTAAGGGTGAGACTCTTGGTAGGTTGACCTGGCTCCAGTGGACGAACCCCACAATGAAGGGCATTTGGGGCTACAAAATTCTCTCTTAATATATATTAGAGTACAGAAATTTGGTGGATATATATATATATGAGTGCAGATATGGGAGGGGATCTAAATGTGATCAAATATAATGTATGAAATTTGCAAAAATTCAATAAAAATTTTAAAAGATCATTTCATCAAATTTTAAAATCTTTTTCTACTTTTGACTGATTTCTGCCAGTGTTTTCAATGACATTTCAGAAGTTCACATGAAATCGTATCCGGGCGCTGTCTGAATTCCCCATAACAACAGTTCTTCTCTTTTCCTTCTTGGCGCTCTGGAGATTTATTCATGTAACTCCCATTAGAGTTAATTGGAGTTACTAACATAAATTCCACTTGCTCCAAATAGAGAATAGGTTTCTCCTTTAATGCCGTTTTTATTTTTAATAAGGTTAGACTTAAAATAGAATTTGGTTTACAATAGTCTCTTTGCATTGAGAAATTAAAATGCCTTTAACAATTTTTAGGGTTGGGGAATTGAAATCTGTTGCACAGTTGCCGCATTCTACCTTAATTCTGCTGTGTTACTATTTCATCGTTACAAATTACAAGCAGTAATGAAGGAAATAAGGATGCCAAGCTATAAAGTATTTTTTTCCAGCAAGCCACCACTGTTTACACACTATTTGTGGTTTTATTTGTGGAATTACTCTGCTAATGGTGTGTTATTAACACTATTTAGAAAAATTGTATTTTTGCTCTTAACAATAAAGAGAAAGGAACAGATATTATATATCTGTACAGTTTTCAAATGGAAAGGGAGGCTCTCATCTTTTTTATGAATACTGCTTTTAAATAAAATTCCTTTAAAATTTTTTAGATTTGACGTAATAAACAATGGTCGTTTAAAATATGGTTAATATTATAGATACAGGTATTCTTTCTAAATATTTTATTTATTATTTTTCTTTTATGTGTATGTGTATTGCCTCCATGTATGTAAGCGCACCCACATCATGTAATGCTGTAGAAGTTAGGACAGAGCGTCACATCCCCTAGAACTGGAGATATGGACGGTTGTTAACCACCATGTGGGTGCTGGAAACCAAACCCAAGTCTTCTGCAGGAGCAGCCAGTGCTCTTAACCTCCTGAGACATCTGTCTATCCCCATATACAGATATTCTTGAATTACTTCAGATATTATTGAAACTAAATCCTTACCCCAAACACCTAGATGTACAGGTAATTTGCCAAAGGAAAGACACTAAAGGCATAGAAAGATTAACTCCCTTTCAGCAACTCTCATCTTTAATAGGAAAACATTCCTTCACGACAAACATCCTTTAAAAGTAATTTATAATCCAAACATTCAAAAGGATGTCTAGCCACTGAGTTCACCATAATTTTTTTTTTAATTTAGAGATGTTTCCAGTGCAAACAGTTTTTTGCCGGTTCAATTCTACTGAAATGGAATTATCCAGTGAGAGCCATACTTTACTCTTCCATAATCCTCCTAACATTAACATGGTCATAAACCCTCCAGAGACCACCTACACAATTAAAATGTAGCCAAGGACAGGTCACTGTGAAATGGTCATTTAAAAGGTCCAAATAGAAGCAATTCCACACAAGGCAAAAGTGTGCCAAGCTTCACAAGTAACTCACAAGTAAAGCTGGCATGGCATTTTCTGGCAAGCTTAACAGAAAGAAAGGGTGAAGAGTCACATAACTGTCTCTTGCTCAAAAGGAAACACAAAAAGAATATAGCACATGTGTCTGTCTGTCTAGAAACAACATATGTAAAGGGTGCTGGCTCCAGCAGGACTTTGTACTCATTGCTGTGTTTTCATTGTCTTGCTGTTGTTTGTTTTTGAGACAGGGTCTACTGTGTAGCCCTGGCTGGCCTGAAACTCACTATGTAGACCAGACTGGACTGAAATTTGCTATGTAGACTAGGCTGGACTGGAACTCAGAGAGATCCACCTGCCTCTGCCTCCCAAGCATTGCTGTCAAAGGTGTACCCTCCCTGTTTTCGTTCTTTTCCTAAAGAAATGGAACCTCAGTGAAGGGAGATGATGACTGCCAGGTTTGCTGAGCTGATGCTCATCTCTCTAGACTGACTTCGATGTAGAACGTTTTTGTTTGTTTGTTTGTTTGTTTTTGTCTTTTTGAGACAGTGTCTCCCTGTAGCCCCAGCTGTCTTGGAACTCACTCTGTAGACCAGACTGGCCTTGAATTCACAGAGATCTGCCTGCCTCTGCCTCCCGAGTGTAGAAAGTATTTTTAATGCATGTTTGTATAAGGAATGTATAGTATTGGTGGTTAACTGTTCAACTTCAGAGAGCCATGCTGCATTCTTTCCTTTTCCATGAAAGAAGAATATTTCCATTTCAAACATTGAAGCTTTCCTTTTATATTGCTTTGAGTTTACTAACTTAGATAATTTTCTTTAAACAAATCATTTCCTCTTTGTTTCTCTTGATGAAGTAATAGCTGATAACTATTTAAGATTATTTTAAGATAGCGTAGCTACAGTACGTTGCAGGTGACTGTTTTATACAGGAATAAATTCAGAATACCTATAGCAATCAATAGTTTAAATGATCTTTTAGGTTTCTCTTGAATATTTCCAGATAGGAAAATTAATCATCATAAATTCTACCATTAAAGTGCCATTCAATAAAAACATCAATGGAGTAATTTGGAAATATGACTCTCATTACTTCAGAGAGCCATATTCAACTCCTTAACTAATGGACACATCTAAATTGTGTCTTCTCTGCACCAGAGGACATAGTATGCTGAAGTGGAAATGAGGAAACCCCCTTGTTGCTGGTGTCTTTCTCCCCTCAACTTCAATTATGTTGAATAAATATTTAAATAAATTTAGCTTCATAATTGCTAAGAGCCAAATCAAAGAAAAGTCCTGATGAATTGTATAATTACTTTTGTCCCATGAAAGGAAACACATAGCTCATCCATGAAACATATTGAAATGTGAAAAAAAGTGTTCTCCTGTCCAGGGTACCATCATGTCTGATGTGAACTCCGAAAGGAGCAGGCAGAGCACATCAGGACTGACAGCTATCCTGTTCCCTAGCGTGTCCCCTCTCTTCTCAGCCACGATTATTCATGAGCGCAGGGGTATTTATCAGTTGCCACTTATTTGTGTTCCTTTGCTGAGACGGTCCACCAAGTCAGTCCAGCACAGTAGTAGGTATCATCATGAGCTCTGCCCCAGAGCCTTCTGGGTTTGGTCCTCAGTATGTCAAATATCAGTGGAAAAATCTTGGGAATCTACTTTAGCTTTCTAAGGCTCAGTTTACTCACTAGTAAATGAGGAAAATGTACTAGATATTTATAGACATTTTATGAAGGCTAAAGTATATTTACAGTGATTGATTTACTGCACTTCTATCATACGAGCAGCTTATAATAAAACAATAGCAACTTTCTTAAATATTGCCAGATGCAGTGTATATATCCATCATCCCAGCACTTGGAAAGTGGAGGAAGGTCAGGAGTTCAAGGTCAGTCTCAGCTTCATAGCAAGTTGACTTCAAGGCTACTTGAGAAACATGAGACCTTGTCTCAGAAACCAAAACTGAGGGGAAAATGTCAATGTTTATTCATAAGAAAAAGCTGGTCTCCAATTCCATAGTGTTCCAAGGAAAATACTAATCCTTATACTTCAATAACATATATCCATTTGTACTTATAATAGTATCAACATTTGTCTCTCTTGAATGAAGCATAACTATGTTTTAGTTATATATTACACTGCAAGAAAATACATATTGTGAGTTGAGACATCTTATTTTTAATCCAAAATCAAGACTCCACATGTACCTGAAATTAGCTAGACATGTCTACTAAGAGGCCAGTGAGATGGGTTTACAAGCCCCATGATCTGAATTCAAAACTCCAAACCCACAGAGGAAGGGGAGAACTGACTCGCAACTTGTCTTCTGACTGCCACCCCAGCCCCATGGCTCAGAGCAGGCATATACTCACATATACACATTGTATATGCGCAGATGATAATACCGAATATATTTTAAGTGTCTAAAGGAACATTGATATATGTATTTTATTGTGAAATATCAGATAATGAATTTCTTATGAAAATACTCCCAATGTGAAATAGCAATTAGTAACTGACTTAAAATTTCCAAAATTCATAGATTGAATTTGTTTTCTCAAATCAATTTTGTTCTGATCTATTAAGATTGTAGCAACTCCCCATGTGACAGTGAACTTTAGATTTCATAACATTGTGTTTGTGGAAAATCCAGCATATAAGTCTAGAGACAAAACCAAAATGAAATCCAAGTTCTCCACTATTTTATGCTGGAACATTATTATATGGAATTTTTCTAATAGGACCATATCCAAGTTGTAGCATTAACAGATGGGATCTGGTTGGGGTTCCACATTTTTAGTTATTTAGGACTTTAGTAAACAGTGATTTTATCCAGTATGTGATTGGAACAGATGTGATCTTATCAGGGTTCCACTTTTTTTCAAGGGCATAAAATTGCCATGATTTGCTGTACAGTGCTGGAGTTTACTTTTTGTGGTTTTAGAACCAGAGTCCTCTTTAGCCAGAATTTGCCCTTGGGTTCTAAAGCATCATAATAGGGAGTTAATGTTTTATTCTCTATTAATCCCATTAAATCCTTTTAATATTAGAGCATGTGTTGCTTTATAGCATTAACTAGTGTCTTGCACTCCACAGTATTTTCACAGTTTATGACACTGCTTAGGGCATTAACAAACAGCTGTTTGAATTAAATGAGCAGTTAAGGGCCCTGTTCATTAACTCAAAAGTTTCATGTATTTTTAATTCCTTAAATCTAATGGTATCATCACCCTCTAAGAAATCTATCTTTGATTATAATTTGCTCTGGCCACTGTTGGTTATGGAGGAAATGTATGATTGTTTTTTGAATATGAGTTATATCAGGGATGGGTATTGCTAATGAATCTTAACAGTCTCACGACGCTTTCTTTCTTATGGGATATAAAACTTTAAAAGTTGTTTACGGCAGTTGTGTTAAGATTTTCTCCAATTTTGGTTACTGATGACTTCATTTAGCTAATGTAAAGAGGCAGTTGGAACGGAATTATTTGCATTTGAAATGGCGCAATCAGAGGTTTGAGACTGACTCATTTACAAAAAAAGAAAATTGTATTTGGACAGTGACAGATTATGGAATGCATCCCCCCATCCCCGCTGGCATGGGGCAAAATGTTAGTCACAGATTTTCTCCACTGAGAGACAGCATGTTGGCTCAGGCTTCTTAGATGTTCCTTTCCACGTAGTTGTAAGCAGAGACTCTCCACTCACTTATCTGAGGGAAACAATCAAAGGAAAAGTCAGTTTTCAATCCATCTCCCTCCCATTCCAAATGAATTGCATGAGGGTTGGATTCCTGAGTGACCCACTCCAGCCTAGTGTCCTGCGGCTGTCCTGTGAAGCCCAGGCTGTTTCAACTTCCTACTGACTAAATGTTGACAGGATGATGGACAATGCAAGAAATTCGGATCCTCTCTGTTCCCCCAAATCCTCTTATAAATTGACCTTCAGTTGTTCTAATTTTCTTTGTGTGCGTGTGTGTGTGTGTGTGCACGTGTGTGTGTTCTGTAGCTCCTTGATAGTTGGATCAATGAACAGATGTTTACTATTAGTGGGAAAACATAATAAAATATAGAAATTATCCTTATAATTTTATTACTTGAAAGATCATGTTTATTCTTTTACTCTTAAAATGCCAAGCACCAGCGATTTCAAGGTAGACTGAAAATGTTTGTGTATGTCAAAGGTATAGAATAAATCAGTAGGAATGATTTACTATGAAAAGTAGAAAACTTTTCCTTTCTCTTCCAGAAAATGGCCCAACATTCTTCTACATAGTTAAGAAGAGACTTAAAAGGGGTGGATTCTGGGCTTGTTAGTTTTTTTTTTTCTAAACGAGCCTAAAATCATTTAGAACTAGTCTCCTATTTCCATCCATTTCAGAAGTTAATAAATTGTACTTGTAGACTAGTGGGTTTGTGGACAGTATCAGACACGTCCTTATCCCCCCTAATATGGAAAATGTGCAGTAATCATCTGAAAACACCAAGCTCTTTTGGGCTTTGGCCTTTAAGAGTACTCTCCAAGGTGCCTCTGAACTTTGATGGAGGGTGTGATTTTTAACTGTGATATCCTTAACTCTACTAGGTGAGTTGCTGTCACAGTGCTCCCTATCCCTGTAGAAGGATTCCACAGGCAATCCACATATTCACATGAATGCAAGAAGCATTCTTTTTAAATGCTTAGAAGAGATTTCAATATGTAAACATGAAGAAATTTAACAA
>NW_008333886.1:5353617-5364120 GCF_000622305.1 Nannospalax galili | reverse complement strand
TTCTTTGGCTTCCACTGATCTTTTAATTGGTTGCTGCATCCACACGTGTCCCCAGATGACCTGGAACTGTGCTTTACAAAGCAATATATAGGAATTTAAGCAACAAAACAAAACTACACCAGTAAAAAACAAAGCCCCCAAATTCCTATGTGGACCTTCAGTGCTAAGGACACATAGAGAGTTCCTCTGAATTCCTGAAAGTGTGTAGTGTGAGCTCATGGCTGCCTCTGTGACCAGGCATTTCCACTTGTCCATCCATGTCTAAGGCTCTAGCAGTCAAGATGCATCTAGACATGGGTGCATTAAGGTTCTCTGAGTGGCACCTTCCACAGAACCAGGTCTAACTCTCCCCTGGCTGTTGTGTGCATTCACTGCATCACCACCAACCTTGACAGGCTTGTGTCTGTGTGTGCATGCACTGCACTGCCCCATGCACATGCTGTCACCCACAGGCCTCTCCTCCGCTCCAGCAATCTACTGTGGTGCCGTGTACTCACAGAAACTCCATTTCCGATCTAAAGCTGTCGTTCCTTCTCAGAACATTTCCTTTCCCACGCACAGCACTGCCGCATATACAGTTGTTAAAATGATTCATTTTAATGTTTTTCCAACTAGAGGTTGTGTCTCTTGTCCGTGTTGTATACCCCATCATCCTGCAGCCAGGGCAGTCAATAAATATGTTCAGATAGTAAACTCTAGTTTTCTTTAACTTAAAGACATAGAGACATTTTTTAAGGAAAATTATTTTGCACTACTTAATTTTTAAATTTATCTTTAGCAGGCAGAGATGAGAACTGTGGGTGTTTTAATGCCATCATCAACATTTCCTTCAGCTTTGCTGAACTTTCCTTAGCATCAGTTATATTTTTGATACTCACAGAGTTTCTTGAACTGTCTAGTGATTGTTAACAGTTTTGTTTAGTGGTTAGCAAACGTTTTATCTTTACGTTTGAATGCTATATCTATCATATTTTTGCAGTACTTCCTGGTTATTGTGATCTGTTATATATCATACAACACTTATAACAAAAGCAAGGGGAGATCGCAGTTAAAAAGGTAGGATAAGAACTCGCCGCCTGCCAGACTGGGAGTGTGGACTGGGAAACAGACAGCCACCACTGTGCCAGCCAGTGCCAAGAGCAGGGGGAAGCGTCCTGGCCACAGGAACAGGTAGTAACAACACAGAGCCTCCAGTAAGTGTGTGCGGGTGGGGAAGGAGGGCTCAGCTGACCCTGCAGCATGGGGTGAGGAGACAGGAGGACAGCCTCTCAGAGACGGAGTCCAGCTTTGGCAGATTGTCAGTCCAACGCAATTGCTTACAGACCCCCTCATTTCACTAGTTAGCCCCTTTGCAGAGAGATTATACAAAACTACAATCCATTGTATGGAGATTTTGCTGATGAAATAACAAATTTTCACTTAGGTTATGGACAAAAGTAAATAATAACAAGTCCACATCCTGCTAAGGAAGATGGCCTTATGCAAGTGTTGGAAATTATCAAGGGTTTCCAAACTGGCATTGAACTGAATTGAACTGAATGAAAGAGAAGACAAATAATCATATATGAGAAAGGAGAGATGGAAAAGAAGAGAGCTGGAATCTGTTAGCTTAGAGTTAGTTATAATTACAAATGTTCTCAAAAACTACTGCCAAAAAATCCACACAATAAATAATTCAGGCGCCCTTAGGGAGCACCTGCCACCACCTATTTAATACGCGGCTGTAATTAAGCAATGTAAAGAGCTCATCCCTCCATTCTCTCACACATCACACCTGAGGAAAGGGATCCCCAGCAGTCCCCCCAAGTCAGGACTCGCAGGTCCCGTGAAGAAGAGTTCACCGGCACCAGGAGACTGACGTTTGTTGTCCACGAGTCGCTTCTGAGCTGCAGGTCCAAGGCTGTCGCTGTAAAACCACAGTGCATCATAGTTTGTTGGACGTTAGTAGCACTTGTTAATTTGATCAAGGCTGAAGTTTACGGAGGATAAAGTAAACAATGCAAACTGCAGACACCATCAGTTTCCTATGGGCAGTGAAGTGTAGTCTGTTCCATTTACACTTCACAACAACATCTGATGGGCTTTGTCAGTGCTGCACGGAGTAATTAAACCTGAAATCAATAGCAGGCATTTGTCATGTTTACAGCCGCTCTTTCTGCTGGGTTAAACTCATCAGTTTAGTGCCGTTCTGTTTTACTGCAGAGACACGCTCCATTATTTCTTCAGGTACAGTTGAGATATTCAGTTACATGCCCAATAGTTTGAATACGACATTAAGATTAAAAGGGACAGGCAAATGGACAGTTTTTGTAATTTATTTGCTGTTTTCCTTAACCGGTGTTGGATTTCCATTTCCTTCAGTCTTTTTAGGAAAGCCTTTGTGGTCCAGAGATAATAGATTCTCTTAGCTCCCAAACTGGCAAGAAGTCTCACTGCAAATTTGATAGAATTTGACACCGATGGTAGCTACAAGCAAAGCTTGCTGACATGTTTGGATGTGAAGACCAAAGAATAACTAAGATTCAAAATGGTTGCCTCATTTGAGGAAAGTTGGCTATTCCCCCCATTTAGTTAAGGATTCGCCACCAAATTCTCCACTCTCTCTGACACACACACACACACACACACACACACACACACACACACACACCCAAACATTCGTTCTTTTTTTTCCTTTCTGAATTTTTCTTTAATTCCTTAATGTTTGAACTGCTGTGGTTAGAGCGTGATGAATTTTTAGTAAAAGTTTGCAGTTTAATGGTGAACTTGAACTTGACATACATGTTTGAAGGAAGTTGAAAAGCATGTCTTGTTTCTGGAATTTCAGTCAGTTAACGAAGGCCCTTGTTAGCCTCATTTTATGCAAGTCATCATAAGCATCTTACCTCTCCTGGCTGCCTTGCTACACCCAGGCAGACAGGGCTGTTTTAAGAATGAATCTTCTTGTCAATTAGTTGCTTATATCTGAGACCATATTACTTCGATGCATTTGGCATTCCTGTGCTGTTTTAACATCTTAGCACAGCACTATCTTTCTCAAATGTACTAAGAGAAGCATCTCCAAATAGAAGATTACCTAATTTTTTCCTAGCTTTGAAGAAGTTTTGGAAACCAGTTTTCCTGGGGACATCTTGCTCTTCAGACAATATGCATGTTCAATTGCTTGGATTGGAGAGGGCTTAGGCCAAATTGCCATGGGAAGTTGTAATCATATATACCGAGTAGCATTCCAAATCATTAGCAGACTTCATAATTTTGGTAAACATTGTAATTTAGAAAAAGTATTTAATATTTTATTTTATTTGGTTTATTCATTTTATTTATTTTTTTATGTGGATGTATATATTGCCTGCATGTAGGTAAGTGCACCCATGTCACGCAATGCCCATGGAGGATAGAAGAGGCTGCCGGAAGCCCTGGAACTGGAGTTATGGACAGCTATTAGCTGCCATGTGGGTGCTGGGGTTTGAACCTGGGTCTTCTGCAAGAACAGCCAGTGTTCTTAACCACTGAGCCATCTTTCCATCCCCAGGAAAAGTATTTTAATAGGCACAGAAGTCTAACATGCATAAAACTATGATGTATATTATTCTCAATCAGTTAAGATGTGAGATTTTCTGCTTTCTAGAAACTGTGTGTCCTTCAAAGGTCATGCATTTTCATACATGCAGTGTGGAGGTGAGCATAGGAAGTCAGATGTGGAATGTTCTTGAGGCTCCATTGTATCCTGTCTACTTTCCTTGGGTATAGCAGAAAATCTACATCATGGAGACCACCAAGTTCTGGTCCCTTCAGGGGATCCCTGTACTGTATCAGTAATTTAACAATTATCTACTCATCTCAAAAGAAGGAAGGAAGGCCCCAGAAATGACTCAGAAGGAAAGTTACTTGCTCTGCAGGCCTGACAGCCTGAGTTCAGTCTCTGGAACCTGTGTTGGAGACCCTATTATCAAAAGTTGTACTCTGACATCTACATGTGCACCTTGGTATACACACACACACACACGTACAATAATGAAAATTAATTTCAAAAAAAAAACACACACACACACACACACACACACACACACACACACACACACGTACAATAATGAAAATTAATTTCAAAAAACAAAAGAGGAATGATCTAACCAAGACAGTGTGGCCAGAAATTCCAAAATTGCTTTAAATTTTTATGGATATTTTCTCATGCTATTTGATTTAGAGTGTTGAGATATATTTTCCATGAGGAATCTGCTATTACATGTTTTGAGTGGGAATTAAAATTCTACAGAGATATGACAATTAAAATGATAATAATTCCTGATGTAACTATGGTAATGATCTGGTTGAGTCATCAAAATCAAATTTTAATATAAATTACAATGTTTTGCTTACTTGGGCCTTCTAAGTGTTTATGACAATAAAATTGACTCTCAGGAATTATACTCAAAGCGGTGTTTAAAGTCAAAATGACAGCCTTACATTAGCATCTACATTTTTAGAAGCTAACATACATACTTGAAATCAGAGCATCTGATTTTGTTGAACTAATACTTGATCTTAAAATTTTCATTTTGGGGGTTCTAGTTCGCCAAGTATTAAAATTTTTTTCTATAGACTATGAGAAGTTGAAGAATCATTCCATAGAAGACTAGGGCTTACCTAAAAGAGGTAGGAAATAAGTCAATTATGACAATATCAGCATCATCAGATGATGATAATGTTTGTTAAGGAGCCTAGTAGATGCCAATCTTTAGGTGCTGGCCCTCTAAGTATATCCTCTGAAATTCTCCAGGCCGATGGCATCCTCTAAGATTGACTTAAATTGGAGTAGAATTAGATGTTGGTTGTGTTTCTGCTCCATTAACATGGCCGATCACCTTGAACTTCTCAGAAGACTGAACTCACATATGACAGAAGAGAAGTCTGGCTTGGTATAACTTGTCCAAGTGGCAGGGGCTTGAGAGAACTTTTTATCTATGCTTGCCTTTACACTCATCATCTTGTTTTAATAGCATAACTTTATGCACACTATGAAAGCTAAATAAGTATTAATTAACAAATTCTACAAGGATAATTTCGAAGTCACCATAAATTTGTCTCCAAATAAGTTCAGGTATCAGTGTTTCTGGTCCAGACAGCAGTTAAACCAGAATGAAGGAGTCCTGAGAAGTCTGTCTCTGTACCCGTTGAGCTCCTCCACCAAGTTCAAGTCAATGTTCCTTCCAAGTATCCCAAATAAGCAGGTTAGCATGATCAAGATGCTGACCAAAGTTTCAGTGCTTCTAAGACGATGGGATAGCTGTGCATTTATCTGTTCCATCTATGACCACAACTCCATAGATGAATTACTAGAATACAGAAGAAATGCTTGAGGCCCAGAGAAGACAAGCAATTTGCCCAGAATTGATGCTTTGGTGTGGCAATGGCAGTACCAGGAAGTCCATGCTTCAAGCTTGGGTTTTGCAGTCCTTCTTTCCATCCATCCATCCATCCATCCATCCATCCATCTACCTACCTAGCCACCCACCCTCACCCATCCATCCATCTACCCACCTAGCCACACACCCCCACCCATCCAGCCACCCCCATCCATCTCTATTCATCCACTCATCTGTCTATCCACTAATCCATCCATCCATCCACCCATCCATCCATCTATTCATCCATTCATCTATCATCCATCCATTTATCCATCTACCTACCTAGCCACCCACCCCCACCCATCCATCCATCCATCTACCTACCTAGCCACCCACCCAGCCACCCACCCATCCATCCATCCATCCATCCATCCATCCATTCATCGTTTCATCTATTTAGCTATAGAGAAATATATTTATTTGTGGGTTTTACAATAAGATTGGCTTGTACTATTGTGAGGTCTGACTAAAATGTCTGAAATTTACAATGCAGGCAATCCAGGAAAAGACTGTAGGAGGCTGCAGCTCAGGGCACAAGTAGACACTGTTGGACACAGGTGGAATTTCAGACCTCTTTCTCTCTATCCATCTCTATTTTCTCCCTAAACTTTCCGTACCTCTTACAAAGCCTCAGTTATAGTCCTAGGTCCTTCCAGGTGATTAAACACGGCATCCAGATTACCTAAGATAATTTCCTTCACTTAAAGTGAATTAAGTTAACAGATTTAGTCACATTTACAAATCCCTTCATAGTTACACCTAAATTAGTATTTGATCAAATAATTGGAAAAAAACCTAGGAAAGCTGACACATCAAGAAAGACAGCACAGTCCATCTCTTGTCAACTTGAAGCCACACATATATCTTTAAAGTATGCCTAATCTCTAAATAAGGGAAAACAAAGTAAGTCATATTTTTACCTAACTTGGTAAAATTATTCCACATACAAATGAAAACACAGTAACCTTCTCCCCAGAAGAACCAAATTATTTGGTTTATATTTACTCTTCTCCTTTGGGATCTTACAACTTAAACAGTGAGAAAATAAGATGATCTATTAAGTTAAATGATAAGATGTAGATGAGATGCAGGAAAGGATGAAAGCAAAGGTTTGGTTACTTTTGTGTGGGTAAAATTCTTGTTGCTGTGATGTTGTAGCTGACAGTGGCAATGAGGGAGCAGAGATTTATTTTGGCGCATGGTTCTGGGTGCATAGTCCATCCATCAAGGCAGGAAAGGGTGGCAGAGGTGGCATCATCTATGAGGGTGGCACCTTGTGACTGACAGTGGAGAGTACGAGGCCAGACCAGAACCAGAGCCTCAAAGTTTGTCCCCTAGTAGATTATGTTCCCCAGCTAAACCGTATCCCTTAAAGGACACCACTCATTGGAGACCAACTGTTAAAACAACAGAGTCATAAAGTACATTTCAGACTCAAAAGGATAAAAATAAATAAAAAAAATAAATAAATAAATAAAAATCAGTGTGAAACTGGAGGAACCCAACCCAAATCTGGCAGAATGCGAAAGGCTTATACCCGTGTGTGTGTGTGTGTGTGTGTGTGTGTGTGTGCATATAAAATTGAATTTTTGTGCATTTTATGTAATACATCTAAATCATATTTGGACCTTCTCCCATATCTGCAAACCCCTCATAGCCTGCCCACCGGATTTCATGCATTCTATCATATACGGTAAGGCCTTTGAGCCAAGTTTGTTTCTTCAGATGTCTTTGATGTGAGTTCATCCACTGGAGCCTGGTCAGCCTCTCTAGCATCACTCCTTTAAAGAAGATCTACTCTCCCTTACCCAGTAGTCATCAGCTGGTTCCTAGGTTAAGGTTGGGACCTTCTGCCCATTTCTCCCATTTTATGCTGGGTTTTTGTCACATTAATTTTAATCCTAAGAATGAGAGTCATGCAGGATTCTACATTCTACAGGATGTTCTGAACAGGATTACCACCAACATGCTGCCATCATTGGGTCCTCAAAGGGTGATTTGATTCCACATTCCACAAGTGACGATGGCAACCATGATAAAATATGTGGATTCTGTGAACATTGACCCATTACTGCATTTCATTTTTGGTGAAATGAGTTTATTGGCTAGGAAAAACAAATTCTGTACAGAATACCTTAACCATACACAAGGAACTCAGTAAAACTGTGGACGTCAACCCTGAGTCACTGTGTTGCCTGGGGTGATCCTGACTAGCAAGGGAAAGCATTCTACTGCCACACAGTGACAATAATAAGGAAGGTGCTACAAGCATCTCTTGGTACTCATATGTCCTGTGATTAATGGCAAAGGAAAACTACAACAGCCAAATTACATCATGACTGAATGGTCATTGCTCTTCAGGAATAAAGGCTTACTTAGGTCACCCCACCAGGCACAGAACCACAACCAGTCGAAATGCTTTGTGATTAGAGAAGGCAAATCCATATCCAAAGTGCTCATTCTGTACAAAGCCACCCAGCAGGTGATTGTTCATCCTATTGGACTATCTGTAAACCAGGTCTGGGATCTTTCGTTCTCCATCAACTTGTGTTGGGGAACACCCCATGAGACCAGAGGCCTGGACGGAGAGGGAGTGTGAGGCAGCTGTTTAGTGTATACTCGATGTCTGGCCTTCGTGGGGTTGCTCCTTTTTGATTTGTCCTTGCCAGCTTTCATAATTTTGTGTAGCTATAGATAGATGATAGGTGATAGATCGATGACAGAGTGAGTGAGTTCCAAATAAATGATAGAAAAATAGAGATGATGGGGGGCTGGAGAGATGGCTCAGCAGTTAAGAGCACTGAATGCTCTTGCAGAGGACCAGGGGTAGCTATGAACCATCCTTACCTCCAGTTTCAGGGGTATCCCAAGCCCTCTTCTGACCTCCACAGCATTGCATGACACTGGTGCACTCACCTACATTTGGGCAATACACTCATACACATAGAATAAAAATAATAAAAATATTTTTTAAAAATAGAGATGATGGATAGATGATAGATATATATATTGATATATAATAGAGAGCTCAATTAGGATAATAAGGTCCATGCTCACCTGTCTTGTTGTCTATCCAAAGTAACACATAATTGAACAATAGAATATGTTTTAAGAAATGTACTGGATGCTTTTATCATTTTGGAAACATCAAGTGGATATGTATACAGACTTAGATGGTACAGGTCAACAGCTTGACATAGTACTAGAGACCTAGTAAACTCAAGATATATAGAGTTTTGGGCCATATAATATGACAGACTATCTTACCATAAACTCTTTTCAATAAGTAGAAAAAGTATACTCCTGTTATAAGAGCACAATGCAGTAAATACATAAACTAGTGACACATTAACAGATTATTGTTATCAAGTACTATTCACTGTGTCTAATAGTACTCACTGTATTTTATGCAACTCTCAGTGTTCACAGGAAGTTTGTATACACAAGCATCACCACAAATACACGAGCAACGATCTATGCTGTGACAGAAAGGGTACAATACCAATAGAAAGTAGTGATTTCTGAGTTTCATTATAACTTTTGGAACCTCCAGTATACATGGCCGTTGTGAAACAAGTTTTGCTGTATCACCCACCCAAGATGTTTGTCTTACAGGTTCTGTTTCTTGATTGAACCTAAGATTCCTACCACCTGTTACACACCCACACCTCCTCCATGCATTCAATTATCGCTAGCCTATGTGCTGCTGTGAAGGGATTTTGAACATGGAATTAAGGTCCCAAGTCAGTAGCTTTTTAGAAAAAGGAGATTATCCCTGGTGAGTATGACCTAATTAAGTGAGCCCTTAAAAGGGAGTGGGCTTTTTCTGGTGAAAGAGATTCAAGGCATGAAGAGAGTTTTGACTAGAAACCCTCTAGTGCTGGCCTGAAGGAATGGGCCACATGGAAAGGCCCCAGTGGATATCTAGGACCTGAGAGCAATGTCAGGTTCATAGCCAATGAGAAAGCAGGAGCCTCGGCCACTAGCCTAGGCAGCTGGGAAGTGGATGGGAACCTACGTGTATAAGTTCTCACCTTGCGAGTCAAACCCGAGGAAGCACAGCTCACTACAGAACTGTGAGATGATAAATAGGGGCTGTGGTGTTGCGTTATTATGCAGCAATACTAAAGGAATGCAGAGGCACTCCCTTAACCAATGGCAAGCTCACCTCTATGAGTTGAATTCAGCTCATCCCTAACTGAGTCCTTGATTTTTGCCTCTGAAGCAGATATTCTTGGCAGCATTAGGCAGTAGTAAATTCAGCCTCCAGAGTTTTGACTTGTATTTCCTAAATTTCTCAAAACCCCTAAAGACTGTCTAGGTTTAGAAAAGGAAAAGCACCTTGTTGGAGCCCAGTTTTGCAGACTCTCCTGGCTGGGGAATCTTTGTGGCATATTTTAGGTTAATGATTCACAGATCCTGCTAATCACCAGGATGACTTGTCTAAATGCGGCAGTTCTTCCAAGAAGACATCAGAATGTATTAGGATATTTCCTGTGATAATATTTTCTGTTTGAAAACTTTGATTAATGTTGATTTAGTAAAAAATAAGTTTACTAGTAACACTGAAACACATCTAAGTTGTAATGCAGCCTTCGTTTATACTGGGAGGATATGGATGCACTTATCCTGAAAAGTAACTCTTAGATTCCTTTAAGAGGAAACTGAAAATGTGCCTAGAGTGTTGGAGAAATACTGACACACTGGATATACATAAGCATAGGAAGAACTCACCTGGGATCCAGCAATGAGCTACTGTATTAGTCCGGGTTCTCCGAAGAAACAGACCGGTAAAATGAATATCTATCTATCTATCTATCTATCTATCTATCTATCTATCTATCATCATCATCATCTATCATCTATCTATCTATATCTAGATATAGATATAGATATAGATATTCATACAAATCCATATATATTGTTCTGGTTTGTTTCTTCATTGCTGTGACAAAACACTCTGACCACTACCAACTTGGGGAGGAAAGGATTTATTTCATCTTACATCTCCTGTGTCACAGTTCATCAGGGAGCCTAGTGTAGGAACTCAGGGCAGGAACCTGGAGGCAGGAGCTGGAGTACAGGACATGGAGGAATG
>NW_008333886.1:5328838-5353395 GCF_000622305.1 Nannospalax galili | reverse complement strand
CACACACACACACACACACACACACACACACACACACACACACGTAGGGATTTATCAGATTATCTCACAGGATAGAGTCCAAGTAGTCTAACAATGGCTGTACCACACTGGAGAGGCTGAGAATCCGTAGTCACTCAGTCCACAAGGCTGGATATCTCACTAGTCCCAATCTGGCACAGAAGGTCTGATGAATTCCAAAAGATTGGCTAGTCTTCAGTCTACAGCAGCAAGACGAACTCACCAGAGAGAGAGAGAAGGCAAGCAGCAAGAAGCCTGGCATTCTCCTCTACTGTGGCCTTTTATACGGGCTGCCATCAGAAGGTGACACCCACATTTAGGGTGTGTCTTCCAGCTTCAGATGATCCAATCAAGAAGATCTCTCTCATTTCAGCTAATCCCAGATCCAGTCAAGTTGGCACCCAGGATCAGCCATCACAGCTACCAACCACAACAATGACCTGTTGGGGAAAATAAAGGTGACATAAGTGTAGCCCTCCAAGGGGAGGTGTGGACAAACAGTGCAAGATTGCGTAAACGTGGCCGTGTTGCACATCAGATGACCACCATTATTCCCCACCTGCAGTCCACTGTGGATGTTATGACTGAAGACAGACTTCAAGAGTTTGAAGTTTGTCAAAGAACTTTTTGATGCCCATAGTATCAATAACAGGAGGTTTATCATTTAGCATTGCTGTCGATTCTAATGGCGGAAAAAAGATGTTGAGAACTGATTTCTTTTTCTATAAGATTCTTCTACAGTGAAGCTTGAAAGCAAATTCTGAGCATAGTACATTTTGATAATGCAAGTTGTACAAAATAGTAAGAACTGAAACACAATGCTGCTGTGCTACTTCCTGTTACCCTTAGAGCTTTAGCACACTGTGAGCATAGCCTCCAGGAACAGGAAAACGGGAACCAACAGGAAGGAGTACCAGAGAACCTCAGCCCCCCAAGCATGAATGTTGTACAAATAGTAGGTGAAAACAACTGAGCATTGTCCGCCAAAGAAAAACATTGAGTTTCCTGGCCAGGGGATTAATGCCAAACTTTCACTCTTTTGAGTGTCTTAGGTTCTGACATCTGTAGTCATCAACTGATGCCTTAAAATGAAGCATTCTTTAGCAAGCCCCTGAATAAATAAAGATATATATAATTATGTACATACAGAATATATATTCATAGGTATACAAACTTCACATTTTTACATAGATGTCTATGTATATATATGTATATATAAATATGTATATATTCCACACAATTTCTATAACTTAACAAAGTACTGCCCCTTGAATGCAGTGCAGTAATAACCTCTCAAACAATAATGTAGGCCAGATGTTTCCGAGGGAGGAAGGCATGTAATGCACCTAATTTTCAAGACTACACAATAGGTAGATGCTTCTTTCTTGTCCCAGCTGGTTATCAGTCTATGCCCTGAAGCTTGGAGATTTATAACCCTTGTAATTTTATCCTAAGTAGAGTAATTGCAGATGCTAATCCATTGCTATTATTTTAATTAGTGATAAAAACTCAGCCAAAATGTTGAATGTCAAGATAATGAATTTCAACTTGCTAAGATCAAGTAGGTACTTGTCATTTTAAGATACCTTAATCCTCAGAAATTATTGGTGTCAGAGATTTTATTTGTGATTGTTATTCTAAAATTATGTAAAATTATGACATCATCCTTTTTTCCTAGCAAAATCAAAGTCCAGCAAAAGAAATACGTAATTTTTGTTTCAATGAAAATATCTTTCAATATATCAATGGTTATTGATTTTTAAACAATTATTATAAAATATTTCAATGTGCAAAAATATAAAATAATTCTCTGAAAGTTTTAATGCTCAGAAAATCTGAAGTGCAGTTTAATTCATTGAGGTTTCCTCTCAACAAACTGATTTTATTTGGTTTGTTTGGAGTTGGTTCATTGAGACTCAGATAACTATGTAGCCGAGGCTGAACTTGATCTTGCAACCCTGCAGCATACAGTGGTAATTCTGGAATTATAGGTGTGGCTACCATTTCCTGCTCAGAAGACTTAATCTTGATCGTAAGTGTACTGTCTTTCATCATTGACCATTCATGAAGGATCAGACTATTGAGGTAGAATTGGGTTTTAAGGAACTTTTATGCAAGAAGACTTTCATAAATTGCCACAACTTCCTTTTTGTGAAACCATAAGATACATAAAAATGACCTCTGGTGTTACCGAATAGAAGTATTCTTCCTTAGTCAGCGAAGGCCTGAGGCATCATTTCATTCATGGTTGGGCATTTTCATCAGCATGCATTCCTTTTATTTTACTGGATTCTCTGTGAGGAAAGTACAGGAATTTCCCCATCATCTTCTGCATGTTCCGGTCCTAAATACTCATGACAGAGTACAGAGAGTCATTATATCAAAGGTAGCAATGATCATAGGGAGACATGTGACCCCAAAATGCTACTCTAGCCACCCCTTGCATACGATGAACCTGGCATTAAGGCGGAAAGGGCAGATTGTAGCACTCTGAGGACTGGAGATGTTAGTGACACAGCACCTAGCAAAGGCCGCAGGCTCCCACTGTATTCACTGTTGTCCTCATGCTAATTGTGTTGAAATAAATGATAATTTTTCAATAATCCATTGAGGAAATGAATCTAAAAGATAATAACACGTGAAGTTGGGTCGGCAGATGTTTGACTTGCTCATAATTAAACAATTTCTAGCTTAAAAAAAATTATCACCGAAAGGAAGAAAAAGATCAAATAATCGTCTCCATGAACACAAATAAGCCTTAGTGAGGTTCAGAATGAATATATGGACAGACCTGCCAACTGCCCTGGTAAATGGACGGAACTAGAGGCTGTTATAGTAAGTGAAGTCACACAGTCTCAGAAGAGCAAGCGGCATACGTTCTCCCCCATACGTGGGTCCTGGCACCAATCCCTGTGAGTATACATCCTGACAGTAACTGCAGGAGCCAGGACAATGGAGGGAAGCATGGAAGTAAAGGAAAAGAAAGAGCCCGAGAAAGGGGGATAGTAGCAAATAGATGTTACCAATCGGGAAATGGGGAAAGAGGAGATATTCAACTGGGAAGGGAGGAGGGAAGGACATACAAGGAGATAGGAGGGTAAAGGAGAAGAGGCTCTGAGGGCGCTAATAGGAGACAGGTATCAAGGGGAAAATGGGGGCATTTAAACTGGGGAGGGAGGTTAGACAGGGTGAGACGAGAGATAAATAAAGCTTAGGCAACATAAAAAGCCAGCGGGAAATGCATTAACTCAAAAATCCCCTGACAGTTACACATACACGCGTACCCCCAAGGCTCCATAACAAGGAACGCAGTTGTCGGTCAGGAGAAACCCTCTTCCAGTTGTTCGTGGTAGTCCAAGAGACTCTCAAAATAACACAAACTGTTGGCACAGCCCTTGAGTACCTCTAAGAACTTGAAGGTAAGACCCTGTTGCAGAAGACAGGACATACTTCGGGCACAGAGCGGGAACTAAACCGGAAGCCTTCTCCCTGAAGACCAGCTCTCACAGTTCTAAAGGACACTATGCAAGCTGCCAAGGCAGAAAATCAGTCAATGGTTTAACCCAGCCCTAAAGCCCAATAACCACAATGACCTGCACAGCAGACTACCTCTACTGGTGCAGTAGTGGCACTTTTATCTAGGGGGTAATCAACAGCTATCTAATTGAACTTAAAGCCCTCTCAGTGGGAGGGAATTCATGGGTGGCACTGTAAACACGGCCAATTACACATGGCTGGAAACGTCATGGATGCCAGAGAAAACGTTATCTTTGTCATAGCTCTAGACAAATGAAATTTCTTGCTGTATGCTAAAAAAGATCCTTATATTTACAGACAAGTACACCTTATATACCACTTGCTTCTTTGTGCAACAGATGGAGTCCATTACAGAGTTCCCCAACTGGTCACACACAGAGAATAGGTGTCTGAGAGATGCCCAGCCCTAAGTGATGTATCTACAATAGAGTGTCTACACCTAAGGCTCTTGGGACAGAGCAGAACAGGGGTAAAGAGAAGACTAACGCATCACTCATCTCTTGCCAGTGAAGCTTCCTCATACAACAGGGTGCAGTACACAACAACACAAAACCACAGAAAACAAATCGCTCAGAAACTATGGTCTTTTCAAATTAGCAACCTTCTCCCCCCCAAAAAATCACTAATGAATAAAAAGACAAAAATCTTATGATATATGCACCCACCAATGTGCTCTCATCCATGATGAATAAGAAGCCCTTAACAGAGCAAGCAACCTCATCAAGGAAAAGTGACAGGACACTTGAAAATCACTTGACAGAAAAGGCAACGGCATATAACAAGGGACTCAGCATAACAGAAGAAACGCAGACTGAAACTACCATGACCCCATGATCTCACATATCATGCTATAAAACACAGTCCAACTTTTTTAAAAAATTTATTATTTTTATTTTATGTGTATGTGTGTATTGCCTGCATGTAGGTAAGTGCACCCATGTTGTGCAATGCCCACGGAGGTCAGAAAGGTTGTCGGATCCCCTGGGACTGGAGTTACAGACAGTTGTTAGCTGCCATGTGGGTGCTGGGATTCGAACCTGGGTCTTCTGCAAGAACGACCAGTGTTCTTAACTGCTGAGCCATCTCTCCAGCCCCCACAGTCCAACTTTCCAAAAGTTCCATAGTCTTTAAAAAGTCTTTAAATTTCACCTTCTCTTAACTGTGGGCTGCTGTGAATCAAACATCAGTTAAATGCTTTTTTTCATTCCAAGAAGGAAGAAGCAGGAAACAGTTAAAATAAAACCATAGTAAAAGGAAAATCCAACAGTATAAGAAGCTCAGTGTCCAACATTTGGAACTCACAGCCTGTTGGCTCCAAAGGGTTTGGGTAACTCCACCTCTGCCACCCACACATACAGCTTGTCTCGTAGGCTCGGGCTGCTCCACCGCACACCTGACATTGCCTTTAGGGGTCATTCCACATTCCTGACATCTTCAACATCCTGTGTGACAAACAGGAAATGAAAAGAATGTGGCTTATGGTTTGTTTGTGCTGGTTGGTTTTGCCAACTTGCCACACTAGAGGGAGACACTTGGGAAGACAGAACCTCAATTAAGGAACTTCCCCCAACAGATTGGATTGTGGGCATGACTGTGAGGCATGTTCTTAATTGCTAATTGATGTGGGAGTGCTCAGCCCAAGATGGGCAGTGCCATCCCTAACTTGGTGCGTCTAGGCTGTATAGAGCAAGTCAGTAAGAAGTTTCCCCTCCACAGTCTCTGCTTCAGTTCCTGCCTCCAGGTTCCAGCCATGAGTTCTGACCCTGATGTCTCTCTGTGATGGATTGTGGCCTTGGAGTTATAAGATGCAATAAACCCTTCCCCCCCAAAAAAATCTATTAGGACATATCTCTAAACAAGTAAGTTTAACAAATGCAGGTAAGAAAATAGAGCAACAAGAGCACTACAATAGGGAGGTCAGTTGATTTAGCCTGTGTGTGTGTGTATGTGTGTGTGTTATATGTATGTGTATGTGTCTCTGCCTCCCACTGCAGAAATTATAGGCTCATGCCACAATGCCTGGCATTTTGATGGGTGCTGGGGATGTGAAGGAGAACTTCATAGTTACACTGCAGGTCTTCTGCTCACTGAGCCTTCCTCCCATCCCCATGTGTCATGATTGTTAAGTGTTCAGATAGGACAGAGCACAGTGCACGTTTGATTCCACTTTTAGATATCAAGAATCAATGCACAGAGGGGCAAAACATGTTAATAGAAAATACTATTAACGACATTACTAGAGACCCTGAGTTGATTCAAAGTTCATAAATTATAATTTATTCATATAATAGAGCAATATAGGTAAGATAATAAACTACTACCATGCAAAAGATAAGAATGAATCTGAAAGGATTATCAATGAGCAAACAGTGTGCTAGAGTCAAACGTACATCATAGAATTATCGAGTATGAAAGATAAAGCAGGGAATCCACTCTGACCTCAAAATGGAGGGGAAGGTATTTTTCTGAAGTAATTTTCTAAATGTTCATGTAGGTGGTTTGGTTATGGTACAGTTCTATAGGTAGAGTTATAAGTGTCAACAAATGAGGGCATTTATTCATAAGATTTTATCAATCTCTTTAAAATTTAGGATGAACTTCAATTTTTAAAAAATAGTTTTCATAAAGCTCAATGAGATTATTCAGTGGTGATCTTAATGAGTTGGAAAAGATATCTACCGTGATCTTTAAATAAAGATAATATAACAAGTGCAATACTTTGCATCTCTTTTATAATATGTAGGAATAACGAGGAGTTTGAGTTGTGATTATGTATATTGATTTAAAGGAATGCAATAAAGTTCCTCCCTGTCTCTTTCTCTCTCTCTCTCTCTGTGTGTATATGTCTGTGTCTCTGTCTGTATGCATCTTTCTGTATGTGCAAGAGCACATGTGTGAGGCTGCATGTGTGTGCACATGTGGAGGCCAGGGGACAAATTTAGCTGTCATTCATCAGGTACTGTTCGCTTGTTGATTTTTTAAAAAATTTTTCCAAAACTTTATTGAGAATTTCATACATGCATATAAAGTGTTTTGATCAAATCCATGCCCACTCCCTCCCCTCCAACCTTGCCCCCTCTGAAGAGGTAACCCTAAAATCTTTTAATGATTAGCTACATAGCTCCCAAATACTTTTGACATTTTTGGCCTTTGGAACAGAGTATGTTGCTAACAGGCCCAAGGACATTTTGATTTTTAGCCAAGAAACTGGCTACATTTCTTTGGGGTCTTTATACCCTAACTGCCTAGCCAATTCCTACTTCCTATTCTTATCACACCATCCTCTGAAGGGGTTACCCAAATTGCTAATAGGGAATAGTGACCCTGACCTCTCTGGCTTCTTCCATGCTGAACAGGGATGCAGGCAATTGGAGTACCCCTTCCGTGGGTCTATCTAAAAGACTCCCAAATTGCATAACTCTTGTCTCTAAGGGGAGAAGAAAGTCCTCCAGTCATGAATAGGAGATGTGAAGAAGTAAAGGCAAGAACAATTAGCATTACAGTTCTTTTTCTTTTAAGATGGAGTTTCTCACTGGTCTGACACTAAGTAGACTAGACTGGCTTGCCAGAGAACCCCAGGGATCTTCCTTTTTCTGTCTCTCCTACTCTGGGATTACAAATGAGTACCACCATGCTTGACATTTTTGTGTAGATTCTGGGCTTTGAACTTGGGTCTTTACACTTGCAAGGCACTTTTTCTACTGAGTTCTCATATGAAATTTCTCAAGCATGTTTTCTATCTAGATATTTAAGCAATTTTGACATTTACCTTCCTTGTATGTAGCAGACAATATGATTATCTGAGAACCCCAGCAATCTGTGTACATCTATGTGCATTTGTAACATTTTTGGAAGTTTATAAAATCGCCCCTTGTAGTATTTTAGCATGTTAGAGTTTTAGCATAGGAAATTTATCAGTCTTAGTTGAAGGATCTAAGGTTGGCATGAAAGGAAGGAAGCCTGGACAGATCTGCCACTCTAAAGAAAAAGCACATTTGCAAACAGTTGTAAGGAAAACCAAGACCTTGATAACAGGTGTGGGGCTCTTGTTTGTTTGCTCTGCTGTTTTGTTTAAGATTTCCATAGTGGCCATAGCACAAATCTTATCTCTAGTAGAAATTTTTGTTTTTAGCTTCTAGGTTATATTCTAATTATTATATGATTGTTTTTCAAATTGTACACTGTTTTTTTTCTCAAAATCATTTTCATGGTCAGCTAATCACTTAATCATTTAAAAGATATTATCTAGCAAGTCTTCTATACTCAACAGGATTGGATTTTAGTCTTAACATGAAAACCTATGTTTAATCATGATGGAGGACCACAAGATTGTAAAACTTTCTCAGCAATTTAGTAATACACCTTAAAATGAAAGGAATAAACCCTCAAATGGTGGACTATATTTATTTCAAAGGAAGGATGATTGATAATCAGTTGCAATTACAAACAAAAGTTTGGTTAGGAGCAAATGGAGTAAATGATTTTTCTGTGGTTATTGTCATGCTTAGTTTACTTCATACACTTCTAGAAATCAGTTACTAGGCATAGAATAAATGAATGAATTATTGGGTATCTCTAAAAGCTATTTCCTAACAGACGTTGTAATTTCTGCAGTGTTTGTCTATCATTGAGTTTTGGCGTTTGTGCGGTATCTTGGTGCGTTTTATTCCTCTAGTGCCTAGCAGAATGCCCGAATCATTATATTAGTTGTTTTTATTGCTACTGTCATAAATGACTTAGGCTTAAAACCTAAAGTTGTCTCATGGCTCTGTAGGTCAGAAGACAGACAAGGGTCTCTCCAAGGTAAAATCATAGCGTGACAGGGTTGTTTCCTTCCACAAGCATAGGGAAACCTGGTTCTTTGCTTCCTTAGATGATTGGTAGAATTGATCATGTAATTGCTGGAACTAGGTGAATGCTTTCCTTCCAGACCTCCACTGACGTCCATTTCTACTGCCTAGTCTCTCCTGTATCCCTTTGCTTGAACATCCTTTTTCCACTTTTCTTTCTTTCTTTCTTTCTTTCTTTCTTTCTTTCTTTCTTTCTTTCTTTCTTTCTTTCTTTCTTTCTTTCTTTCTTTCTTTCTTTCTTTCTTTCTTTCTTTCTTTCTTTCTTTCTTTCTTTCTTTCTTTCTTTCTTTCTTTCTTTCTTTCTTTCTCTCTCTCTCTCTCTCTCTCTCTCTTTCTCTTTTCTTTGGGGAGGAGACAGGATCTTCCTATAGCCCCAGATGACCTGGAACTCACTAAGTAGACCAGGCTGGCCTTTAACTCCCATAGATCCACCTGCCTTTGCCTCCAGAGTGCTGGGATTAAAGATGTGCGCTACCACGCCCAGCTCCTTTTTCCATTTTCAAAGCCATTATTTGGGGAAAATAAGATGAACACGGAGCTCAGATCTCTGTGTCACACTTGGAATTTCTACTGCTTCTTGTTTCACATCCCTCTGACATTCAGCAAGGAGAGATCCTCCACTTTTAAGAACTCCTGTAATTAGATAGTCCCATCCAAGCAGCGTGGATACTCTGTAACCTTTACTGCAAGCTGCAAAGTCCTCTTAGCTCCAGACAGTGGCACAATCACAAGGCTGCAATAGTTGTCCATGAGAACGGCCAAGGCTACGGCTTCTGGGTCTCACTGGATAACAGGTGCCTGGAGAGTAGATGGTCTGGTCAAGGAGCACAATGTAGCATAGCATCTGTGTATATGCACACAGAATCAAGCTCACGGGTCCCTCATTCAGGATGACTCGATTTCAGCATCTGGCGGCATGTGAACAGATTTCTACTTGAGGTCTATCTTTCAGGACAATCATTCCTCTGAGATCATAGTAAATCAGTTAGTATAATAGAAATCATTTACTACGCACAGAAATGGTTCTGGAGTGGATATTACATTTAATGTCAAAAGACTGGCTCTTTCTTCCTTTCCTGGAAGAACTGAAAGAAACTTAGGAGGAAGGACAAGAGGTCTGGCACTGACATGAGTGGATGTAGGGTACAGAATGGCTCTCGCTGAGCTATTGAATGAAGAAGCAGTGAACCCTAAGAAACTGGGTAGCAGAGCATCTCTCACCAGAAGAGGGGAAAGTGCACAGAGGAGTTTCCATTGGAGAGACGTGTTCCTTCCTCTTGTGTAGGCCATTGAAATATGTCAGAAGTTTAAGCCTTCTTTATTCAGAAATACATGCCGTGAGATAACTTACTACAATATTTTTGGTTGGGATTTTCAATTTTCACTTTTCAAAAGGGTTTATACGTATAGACAAACTGTGAAGACACTTTAATTTAAAAAAAAAATCAACTGCACTCATTTCACACGAAATTCTCTTCCTTTTTTTTTTTTTTTTCAGAATGTTAATCTCCTGGGTTGTGAGAATGGAGCTTAGCAAAGTGTATAAAAGCAGCAAGATGGTTTAGATTTCTGTTAGTCTTCCAAGGAGAACTTGCAAGTAAACTGGAATGCACCACAGCAAGATGATACAGTAAAATGCTTTCGCAAACTAGAATTTAAAGAACTGGAAACCTTATTATTTTTCTCAGTCAAAATGTAAATGGATAAATTCCTGTGATTTTTTAGGTTGTAAAGATGAATCGTAAAGGTTTCTCTACATACGTGCACACAAAATGCCAGCCCTGTGTAACCCTCTGAAAATCCCACTCATTGAACAACAACTTGGCTGAGGCTGACACTTTAAAAACCAAGTGATTAGTACACCCGTTTTCTTTTGTGCAGGTACCTCTGTGCTTAAGAGGGCATGAGGATTATGTGATTTCACTCATCTGTTGTCTAGAGTGATGTTTACTGAGCGTCTACTATGCACTACGCACAAGGGCACACAGTTAATACGGCACACACAGTTCAAAGAGGTGGGGAAATTAATACAAGGTTAATAACCGTAGCAAAGCAGCAGTTGCAGTGCAGAGATATGAGTGATGCAAGATTGAAGAACAGATTCTGCATTCTTCTGCCTGTCTTCTTGGAAAAGTTGAAGACCTTACCTTTTCTGTGCGTGTATGTATGTGCATATGTGTTAGTGCATACGAGTGTGTAGGGGTTCACATACATGTGTGTGCACATATGCAGAGAGGCTCAATTGCAGGTGTCTTTTCAATCACCCTCCACCTTATTTTTTGAGACAGGGTCTCTTAATGAACTGGAATTCACTAATTTGGTTAAGCTGATTGTTCAGAAGCCCCAGAGATTCACTCTTCTGTCTCTGCCTTCCAGTGCTGAGACAACAAACGTGAGCTACCCCTGCCTGTGTTTGTCTCTTTGTTTGTTTGTTTTTTACATGCGTGCTTTGGATTGATTGAACTCAGACCCTCACACTTCCACAAAAAACACTTTATGGACTGAGCTACCTCACCAGTCCTTGAAATGACAATATTTACACATTTTACAGTATACCAATACTTTGCACAATATTTACTCTGTCTATTAAGAATTACTTCCCAAGAACAAATATCTTATTCTTCCAAATGCCATATTTTTGTTTCACATCCTGCAGCCAGTCTATGGAGAGTCAAGCCTGTACCCTCCAGTTCTGTTATTTTCAATAGACTAAGATATAATATTTTCACATCTCTATGTACATAATAAGGTAAATGCCATTGTCTTGCGTTTAACGCTACTCACATAATCTCATTACTTTGGTATTGTCGTTCTTTCCTACCCAACTGAAGTGTCAGATTGATACAGAAGTATAAAATATCTCTAATCTTTCCCGGTACAGTGAAGATTTGCAGTCCATGCACTCACTATCACAACTCCTTTAATAGCTGGCCAAGATTAAAATAAAGGCAGCCACATACTCTCCATCCCTTTCCTCCTTCCTCTGTGATTCTCATGAGGTGGTCTTATTTTGTTGGAAAAAGAGGTGTTTCCTATTTTTACTTCTTAAACACATTCGTTCCCAAATCGCAATGTGGGAAGGAAAAAACCTGAAAAGCCGAGAGGGTTGAGATGTGGTGCTATGGGCAGTAGTAAGGGAAGCAAGTGTCTGCAGGAGGACGATGGACAGCAGCACCTTAGACCATTGACTGCCATGCTCCTGAGAAGGAGCATCAAGGGCAGAAATAAGGAAATAAGTAAGCATCTGAAACCGAACAGCTGTGCACTTGAGAAAATAAGAGCAGAGAGCGAGACATGACGGATTTGACACGCAGCGATCCTGGCATTCACTTTGCCTCCCTTTCTGTCTGTGTGTCACTAGTACAATGTTATAAACACTGGGATTCTGGTCCCTGGACGACCTTGTATTACTGATCTGCATTTCCAGGGTTGTTACCTTGTTTTGAAGTTATGTGTTTTGAAATATATAGTTATCTATCCACTTAATCATATGAGGAAGAGCAGTACCATTACTGATCATATCGGCCTACATATCCTCAAAATATTACCTCTTCATTTATTTTCTACCCCTTCAATTCTTAACTTCCATTTCCTTCTACTCACCATTGGTACTTTCCCATGTGCTGAACTATGTAGCATTTGCCATTCAGTTCCCATGTTCTCCACTCAGCAAAAGTCATGTGCCATCACTATAATGCTTGCCTAAACCATCTCTTCTAACCACTGTGCAGTCTAAGGTGGGAGGCGAGCGTCACATTTTAGTTAGAAATTCTGTGGATGAGTGGACCCCTATAATGCCTGTTAAAAATTAAACTCCAGCTTGGCAATATTGTGAAGTCTCATAATGGAAGTTGCAGAGAACACAGATGAGCGGACCTCTATGAAATGCACTCAGCCAGAGAAGGCATGGGTAGTTGAGACATATTTAAGCATTAGTGTCCCAAGAGGTCCCTCAGTGCAAGTTCGACCATCAGGGTTTAGTCAGCCTGTCTAGAATCTCTCTCTTCAAGAAGATGAGCTCTTTCTCACCCAGCAGTAAAATCAGTTGCCAAAAATTCTTTGACCAAGATTAGGGCTTGCTATTCATTTCCAAAGTTCTGTGCTAGGTTTTTGTCTCCTTAAGTTTGCATGGGTCTTGCATATTAACACCATTGCTGTAGGTTTGTATGAGAAGGGTCCCAGGTGCCTGTAGGACTATTTCTCTATGGTCATGCACTTCCTCCCTGGCTCTTACAATCTTTCCACCCCCTCTTCTGCAATGGTTCCTGAGCCTTGGATGGGCGGACTTCAATATAGGAGACCTGCCCAAGCACCCACATGCTGCCAACTCTTATTCTCTGTGTTTTGACCGTTTTTGGTCTTTTGTGTTCCTGGCTCTCTGCTCATGAGGGAGCTTCACTGATGAGAGCTGAAAGATGCATTAGTGTTCTCTCTTCATCCCTTGTTCTATGTTCTGTGAGTCTTAGGTGTAGAGGTTGAGTCCTGGATGTGCTACTTAGGCTTGAGCAACTCACAGAGAATCTCTGCGTGTGACCAGTGATGAAACTTTGTAATAATCTCTCTGTTGAAAAAAGAAGCTTCTTTGATAGGTGGTGACTGGGATACTTGTCTGTAAATTTAAGGATCCATATTTTGCACATAGTAAGAAATTACATTTGTCTAGGGATTTGACAACCTTAAGGTTTTCTTTAAGATCTATGACCACTCCAGCTATGTGTATTTGGCTAGGTTTACAGTACCAGACACGAGTCTACTCCCACTGAGTGGGCTTTACATCTAATTAGGCAGCTGTTGATTACCCCCAAGATAAAAGTGCCATGGAGTTGGGCCATCGATTGATGTTCTCCCTTAACAGCTTGCCTAGTGCTCTCCAAAGCTATGAGAGCTAGCCTTCAGGGGAGGTGGCTTCCAGGCCAGTTCCAGCTCCATTGTTCCAGATCCTGTGTCCAAAGTATGTCCTGTCTTCATCAATAGGGTCTTACCATCAAGTTCTGGGAGGTAATCAAGGACTGTGACAACAAACTGTGTAATTTTGGGAGTCTCTTGGACTACACTGGCCAACAACTCAAAGGAAGGTTTCTCCTGTCTGGCACTGGGTTTTGCGAGGTAGCTTAGACTATCCTCACAGACTCATGTAGGGATATTGTATGTGTAAAACTCTGACAGCACTCTCCATAGTTATTGAATTCATTTTGAGAATACTGTCAAAGCTCACGAACCTCATTATTTTCTTTTTAAAAAAATACTTCATTTATTATTTCTATTTTATGTGTTTGGGTGTTTTACCCCCATGTGTAAGTGCACCTGTGTCATGCAGTGCCTGCAGAAGTCAGAAGAGAGCTTCAGATTCCCCTGGAACTGGAGTTATGGACAGTTGTTAGCTGCCAGGTGGATGCTGGAACCCGAACCTGGGTCTTCTGCAAGAGCAGCCAGTGCTCTTAACTGCTGAGTCATCTCTCCAGGCCCAACAAACCTTATTATTTTCAAAGGGATAATTTTAAAGTTATTATTTGATTGATCATATCTCTTTTATTATTTGCCACCACTGAAAAGGCAAAGAAAATGCTTTGCAGTGGTTGTCCCTTAATCACAGCGCCAAGTGCAGTACTGACAGATCATGAATTTGTTGTCTAAATTGGAGCTTTAGTGTGCATCACGATGGTATGGCAATGAAAGGTCTAGAGCAGAGGTCAGCCAGCCTTTCTACAAATGGACAGAAAGCACATCCTTCAGGCTTTGTAGTCCATTCAGTCTTAGAGTTATTGCCACTGTGGAAAGTAGCCATATGCAGTATGTAAATATATGCAAATGAATGGCATGATGGTATTCCAGCAAAATGCACTTCGGAACCAGGCAGTGGGATAGATGCGACCGCAGGACCTTGGTTTGCTGATCCCTGGTCTACAAAATAAATATATATATTTTTCACACTGGCATTAAATTCTTATGGAAAGTAGACATATCCCAAGATGAGACCCACTTGAGGTATTTTGAATCTTGCTTACCTGAGAGGCATTGTGTGAAGAGTGACCCAGGTGAGCAGCAATATGAATGGACCAAGAGGCTCATGGCCTCTTCTTTCCCAAAGAAAGGGACATTTAACCAAAGGTAGCCAAAGAAAAGGCATGAGTGACAATTCTGTTCATGAGGAGGTTTGATCAGGCTGCGGACCATTAACTACACTTCTCACATTTGACCCCCCCCAGCCCACCACCATGCATCCCCTCCCCCATGCTCTCTGTTCCCAGACAAAAGACACAGAGTGAAAAGGACCCTTTCTCTACAAATATCTAGGAGTTTGCAGACTGATGTAATTCCAGCGCGTATTCAGAAGTGGGAACACTGAAATTCAGGTCTGAGATTGGGAACTGAGAGAGACCTGAAAAAGACATTGGTCCCACATCAGACTAGACGTTAATCTGGATCTTATTCATCATTCATAAGCTGACCTTCTGGCCACCATTTCCACATCGCCAATGTGAGACCTTTTGTTGTTGTTAATTCCTGGTCCTGAAGGCCCTTACCAAGTGCTCATGCTACTTGAGGATAAAAATGACAGTGATTGTGGAGGGACCTTGACTAATCTTCATGTGCCACTTTGTTATTTTGTATGTAATGTAATCAGCATGTGTTATTTTATAACAAGTGGATTTTTAAAATATTTAAATTCTGATATAATATGAATGTAAAAACCGAAACTTTAAAAAAATTATGCTTTTCCCACAAATATTCAGATCAAGTTTCCTGATCACATTAATAGCACATTGCAAAAATCATATATTTAAATTTTTCTGAGTACTCTCATCTTTCTATCTTCTATCTATCATCTATCTCTCCATCCATCATCTATCTATCTATCTATCATCTATCTATCTATCTAATCTATCTATCCATATATCTATTAGTATTTTTCTCATTTGTAATGACATTTCTAGGTACTGTTCTTATGCTTTTTACATTTATGTAGTACAGAATTACTTTATGATAAAGTTAGTTGATAATTCCTTAACTCGTTTTTGCTGATGACCTTTTAAAGAAGCATAATTAGAATAACTTGTGGTTATTGTATGAGAATCTGTATCCCACGGGCCGACAAGGCAGCACATTAGTTCTCTGCCTCACCCACTCGGTGTGCAGTGCCATCAGCACAGAGATATTATTCTTTGTAATTGCATAAAGAAAAGGTCTATTTAGTGTTAACTGACCTTTCTGTGACTGATCAGCCTTTACCACCAGTGAAGTAGAAATGTATATCATTAAAATATGAGTAAATAGGAAGCCTTCCTAAATCTCAAACTATTCAAATTAGGAGCTGCACAGGAGGAGAAAATGGCTGCTGAGTATTTCAGTAAAGAGTGGCACACTTAAAAACTACATTTAAAGTATCAACAAATTGGAATATCGTTAAATTGAAAGAATGTGCAGGAACACTTCACAAGGAAGGTACACTTATGTCTAATAATTTTAAATGACACCAGAAGAAAAACATTATTAAATCCAAGGAGATGTTCAGAATTAAAATTTAAGGACTTAGAACAAATAAGAGAAAAGTTTTCTTTTTTTTAAATTTTTTCTTACAATTAAAGTTACAGTTTTAACAATATGCAAAATATTACAGTAATTCAGATTTTTTGGCATAATGATTACAGATTTGATAAATACATTTTATATCTCATAATAGCGATGAGGATTATACAAAAGCTATTAAAACAATTATGAGAATAAATTCTATTGTCACTTAAGTATCTAAAGCTATTTTCCTTTGCGTTCTTCCAGAATGATTTGTTCTTATTCTTTACCTTAATTTGAGGGACTTCAAGAAGATACTTGTTTTTTTTTTTTTTTCATACAGAAGAATTCATTCCAAAGCAATTGACATTGAGACGTTTTCACATGCATTTCTAATCTCTATATACATGACTATCACTGAGACAGGATCTCACTATGTATCCCTGGCTGGTCCAGAACTTGCTATGTTGATCAGGCCTCAAATTCACTGGGATCCACCTGCCTCTGCCTCTGAGGAGCTGGGAGTAAAGGTATACACCACCACACCTGGCCCAAGTCAGAAAAATAATTATTACCACTATTTCAGAGAGTTCTCCAAGATGTCATATACTTTATGTATGGTAATAATTGAAATCATATTTTAATTTTGAAAACGTCATCAAGAATATAGTGAGCTGGCACCAGGTTTCTTATTGTATAATTTATTTGTCTAGTCAGCTAGACCAAATACTTTAGGAGAACACACTTTATGAAAGAAATTTGGTTAAATAGAAATTTAATGCTCAATTCAAGATGGGTATAGCTCAGTTGGTATAGAGTTTGCTTAATATGCCCCAAACCCAGGGTGAAATCTGCGGCACAACATAAAATTAGCCATCGTGGTTCATGCTGGTAATCCTAGCACTGTGGAGGTGGAGGCAGGAAAACCAGAAATCCAACTCTGTCCCTGCCCTGGCTACGTAGTGAGTTCCAGGTGATCCAGGGCTACGAGAGATTCTGTGTGTAAACAAACAAACATGCAAACAAACAAACCAACCAAAATATAAGAGACCCGAGTAGATCGTCAGTGCAGTCACTGTAGGAGCGATGGTACAGGTGATGTAGAAGTAAATTTCCCTTTGTTTTAAACATACACACACACACACACACAAATTACACGTTTTATTATTTAATGAACATCTCTATTTCTGGGACCAAGTTTCTCTGCAGAAATATGTTTAGAAACTAACTCTTCCCTCAACTTGTGCTCATCAACTTTCCTGGAAGTGGTCTCTCATGGAGCTATTCTCTGGCTATTTAGTCTGTTCTTCACACATAATCTGTTCTAATCCAATTATTTCTGTGAGCGTTTCAATTCCTTTATCTGGTGGAAAACTTCCCCTACCCTGAAATTGTGTATTTTTCCACGTGTTGTCCATAATTCCCTGTCAAATATGTACAATGAACAGAGATGAATATTGATAAGGAACAAGAAAGGTTAATGTGAAATGTTCACAAATCCAGATTCACTTCTGAGTCCCGAGAGGCATTGTGGCAGTGTCCCTTAGCAAAATTTAAGGAATCCAAGCAAGAGTTAAATCTGTAGCCTAGGCGTAGAGCTAAGATCGATAAGCAGTTCTGTATGTAACGAGTTATGTCATTCCGGGGTAGAGTAAGCAAAGAAAGCCTTTTTCTGAAGTCTGGAGGGGATAGGTGTGCCTGGTCAGCTACCTTGGGACATGCTTTCCTCTAGTAGTGACTCCACCATGCTCAGTGTTGACCTGATGAACACTGAACATTTTTTAATGAATAAGTGCCTTTTGTCAAACACCATGGCATGCAACAACCTCGGTGAAGAGGGCAAATTTGTTCATTTACAAATCAAGAATGTTCTTTTAAGACTAATTATTGGAGAGCTCAAGTTGGACAAGAGACTGGTTTCCATGGCAGCACAGACAAGGCAGTGAGTCCTGGGAGAGTTAAAACAGTTATTTGCTCCTCTGAGGCTTTTGGATATCGACAGGTATCAGTCTTACAAGCTTGCTCCTCTGAACACTGGGGAAAACTCTTGCTTTCTATAGTAATTGGCACATAGCTTTTAAGGGAGAAGCTATGTATGCAGTACTGCCCCTGTGCACACAGTAGGTAGCATACCTAATAAAGTATTATTTTCTCAAGGTTTAATGTATTATTAGAAAAATCACCATGTATTTTGAGTTTCTGTGTTCCTGGTGCTAATTCATCTCCATAGGAAGGATGCTTCTGAAGCACTTGCAGAGTTAGATTCCCCTATACAAGTCTCACTCACTCAGAACCCTCTGCACATTCTACAGTTCAGTCTGGTTTCTTATGTTTGTTTTAATGAGATCAAGATATACCATAAGGCTTAGGGACACAGTTATCAGTAAAATACTTGCATGAGAACCTGAATACGATTTCCAGAATCTAAGTTTAAAACTATAAGGCAGTGTGGGGGCTGGAGAGATGGCTCAGGGGTTAAGAGCACTGACCACTCTTGCAGAGGACCTGGGTTCAATTCCCAGCACCCACATGGTGGCTGGGAACTGTCCTTAACTCCAGTTCCAGGGGAATCTGAAAACCTCTTCTGACCTCCGTGGTATTGCATGACACGGGTGCACTCATATACATGCATGCAATACACTCGTACACATGAAATAATAAATAAATAAAATATTTTTTAAAAAATATAAGGCAGTGTGGTGGCATATGCTTACAACCACAGCTCTGGGGAAGTAGGAGATAGGTGGATCCATCCCTCTGCTCCCTAGGCAGCTGGCCTTCCCTACTTGGTGAGTCACAGGCCAATGAGGGACCCTATCTTTAAGAAAGAAGGTAGATGAAGCCTGAGGAAGCATACCCAAAGTTGACCTCTGCCCTTCCCCTCTACATGCATAGTGGTCAAAGTGTCAAGGATAAGTGTCTTATCAAATGCTAAGCCCTAAATAGGATATCTATATCAACATCTGCACAAACACACACACACACACACACACACACACACACTGCCACACATTCACAGAAAATATTGCTGTATGCAAATCACCCATCTAGTGCTAGAGACCTGTAGAGGGCCAAGCAGATACAGACTCGGTGATACAGAATTGATGGTGTTCCGTAACTTTTCCATCATTCTGATAAACGACCGAGAGAAACGGTTTAAAGAAGGATATACTTGTTCAGCCTGCTGCTTTCACAAGTTTCAGTCCATGTTGGCCAGTTCTGTTGTTTCTGGACTGTGGTGAGGCAGGACATCATGGTGGAAAGGCATGAAGGAGCAAAGGTGTTCACCTCACAGCAGACAGAAGTCAGAGACAAATGAAGGTGTTAGACATGCAGTACAGCCCAGGAGCCCATGACCCCATTACCTGCATCCTCCACTCAGCTTCTGAAGTCTCTAGGCATTCCCAAAATGGTGCCACCACCTGGGGAGCAAGTCTTCCAGACATAAACCCATGAGGGACACTGTATATAAAAACCCCAACAGATGATACAATGCATGGTCTTCTGCACAGAACTACAGGCTCCTGAAAACATGGGGAGTAGAACTGAGCACTGCTTGCAGCACTGTGCATCAGTAGGATGTTTCATGGGTGTCTGCCATTGTTTATGCCATTAACAATACTGTGACATCAAAAGATCGAGGAACATTTAACACGATCTGCCTATGAAGGTCTAATTCACAAGTTACATAGCAATGATCTAATGATCCTAAAGGAGGCTAGAAAACATTTCTCTTGATTCCGACTCCCCAAATTTGCTCAACTGTATCCCAGCTCACGTGCCACAGCAACTTTGATCCCTATCAAATAAAATGACTTTTCTAAGAGCCAGGATACAGATTATTCTTTCTGCAGCTCCTTTTCCCATTGTGCTTTACAGCATTCTCCAATCAATTCTACTATGCCTCAGCTAAAATCATTTGTAGCCTGGAATCCCTGGTGAGCACTATCATATCTTAATCTTTTTTAATCCCTGGCTTAGCCACAGAGCAGTATCCATAGGAAAAAAAGTTAGTAAAGGTTTGCAAAACAAATGGTTGAATGAACCAATAGATAAGTAAAAAGCCAGTAGGGGTACTTGGGAGTAAAATTCATCAATAAATACTAGCCATACAACTTCCACATTCTGGTGTTTTCTGGCAGGAAGTCAATTCCTGCCAAGCATGGAGGTAAAGTTGGTGTGGGGTCATTTATGTAACAACATAGACATGGCAGTGGCTTCTAGCAGAATACCAGTGAGATGCAGGGAAGCAAGAAGTCTGCAGCAAACTGCTTAAACAAAGAATCAGGTGACAACAGACAGATCATCAGGAACTGTCAGAAGATGCACTGACAGATAATTAAATCAGAATGGAAGAGTCTGAACTAGAACTGGGTCAGGAGATGACAACTCTGTTAGAGTCTTAACTGAAAGGACTTGGCCCCTCTTTTTGGCAAATCAGATCCCAGTGCCCATGTTCAGCATCAAATAGTATGGCTAGCACAACATGATTATTTTACAAGTCCCTTTAAGGCCACTGTGTAGATTTCCCATATGTGTGCACACAATGCAAATATTTTAATCATAGCCATTTTCTAGGATGTTTGAATCAATTGTTTTTCTTATTATCTCCTTGCTGTCTAGTACTTTAAAATTTTTCTAAGGAATATTTATAATGCACTGAAATCCTTCTGCAGGGTAGGTGTGGCTGATGAGACTTCTACTGGTCTCAATGGAAGGCCCATGAACTTGGTCTCGTCATTGAATACATCACACCTAATTAAGTCGTGGGATGTAGAATCATGTGGATAAAATACAAGAGACTAATTACCTGTAGCCCACATGTTTTATTACAATGAAGATCAGCTTTTCAGGGGACAAAGTTCACGTTCCCTTTAACAACTTATTTAATCTATGTCAACAAGCTATGTGTGTGCCGGATTTTCAAAAAGTAAATAGGGACTTGTATCAAGAGACTTCAGTAATTTGATTTCACATTTGATATCATTAGTATTTTTTAAAGACGGCTTTGAAAAGTTGAGTACTGATTTACTAAGAGGTGGACTGAATATGGGATTGAGACCCAGTGCCTGTCCATGTGGACACAATGGCCAGGTGCTCTGCTCAGTAGCTGATGTTTCTGTCATGGTGACATAGCATAGCTCTCAAAATTTCATTGTGTAACGTAACTATTTATGATGCTTGATCCTGTGTCCAAACTTTGGACAAGTTATAAAAGGAATGGATTGTCTCCGTGTCTTATTTTCTGGACCATCGACTGGACAATTTAGAGGTTGGAATCTGGACTCATCTATAGGTAGCTCATTCATTGACAATTGAAGCTGGGACTCTTCACTGACTTACTCACCTGTGGTCTTTCTATGTGGTTCTTACAACATGGTAGCCATCCCAAGGCCAGATGTCCCCAAATTCCAGCAGTTGGGTGCTTTCTATAAATTAGCCAAAAAGTTGAAACGTCGTTACTACCAAATTTAACTAATGAGAAAAACACAAATTTATCAAGTAACCAGTGAAAGAGAAATAGACTTTACCTTCATGCAGAATGACAAGATTTTTGACAAAATACATGAAACTGAAAATATTGCTATGGCCATTTCTCAAAACTACAATTTTCTTTGTCTAACTTTTCATTGCCTTGACTTTCCTTATCTGTAAAATGGGAACAGTCACATTTCAGATGACTGCTCTGAGGACAAATTCAGTAAATACTGTCATGTTAGGATAGTTTATATTGTATAAGCACTCCTTGATAATAATTGCCATTCTGATTCCTTTTATGTAATATCTACTGTGTTGTACATCCAGTTAGAGTCGAGGTTTGGGAACCCTGAGTAGTGCTCCTTCTTATTCAGTTTAATGTCTGACTCTTATTATGTGTGGAATCCATGAGTTAATGTTCAAGTTCACCTTATTGCTAGGATCCTGCCTATATATATGACTCAAAAAGTACCCAACTCTGCCCTTGATTTTCTGTACTGCCGCTTACCCTGTAGGAAAAGGGAAGAAGAAAGGAGACAGAGACAAAATTAAAACAGTAAAAATTAAGAAGAAAGCTATAACTTAAAGATAAGGAAGGTCCAGAAGAAACTATAGTGAATTACGGTTTGGATTTTGGAGTCTCAGAGTGCCGGCTTTTCTTATGACTTTAACCGGCAGAGGCAGGAACAGTTTTTCCTTAGCTGGTCTTTGTGTACTGCAGGTTGAGTAGGTAACACCCTCCCTAGGCGCTACACAAGTTCAAAGGGTTGTGAAAATATGAAAGCTCTAGGTAAAGAAGGCTGGCTAAGGCTCGACCACATAGCATGTCCTTGAAATAATTTTCTGTGTAAAAACGTGTTGTGCTGTCTTCGTGTATTTCCATGGTTGCAGGTACGCAGTAGAACAGCATTTACAGTACAAAGGAACACCCATCATTACAACAGCTGGTTGCACTGTAATTAGGCTATTTCATAGAAGTTGGCAAGTAAAATACATGGCGCTAATATGCAAAATATATGTATCTCCTAATGGTATTATATTCACTCTTCATTCATCTATCCATCCACCCATTCATTCATCCATTCATTGAGTCATCCTGCCATCCATTCACTCATTGCTCATCCATTCACCCACCCATCTCTCTGCTCATTCATTCATTTGTTCATTTGTTCATTCATTCAACAAAATCCTGTGTATATACCTGCATCAATTCTTCTCTGAGCTACATTATGTTAGGGTTGAGCCATAATCATCTCAATGCTCATGAAACTTACAATGCAGCCAAATTCAACCCTTTATTAATATAATATTTAAATATAATAAAATGTTGAGAAAAGAAATTCATATCTCCTAACTGTCAAAGATTAACAAATAATTTTAGACAATATAGAGCAAGCCATGGTCAAGCTAAACATTTCCTTACTAAATTCCAAAGCATATGGGAACTCTTAGCAGGCATTCATGTTTCTGCTCAGAATCAAGATGAATTACCAATGCTTTATCAGCTCAATCATCTTTAATAATGGAACTGAATAAGTAGCAATAAACAAAGCTTTGAAAAGGCATTATTTTGGATAAATTTAATAAATACATAAAACAAAAATTTGAATATCTAGAGTTCTACAGTCTAATTATGTATTTGTGTGACTTTTTAATAAAAATCTTTCCCATAGAACACAGAATCCTTGAGGCATACTGTTGGGTCTCAGAGGAACTAAGTGTGAAGCCTTGAGTAAATAAAGGACAAATGAGCAAATGGTTTAGCAACACTGAACTCCACCATCTCAGAATGAAGTCATTTTACTACTTCAAGATTTTGCAAGCCATTTTTTCTTTTCTTTTTCTAATTAAGATAATTTTATTTATTGTTTTTATTGCATGTGTATGAGTGTATTGCCTGCATGTGTGTAAGTGCACCCGTGTCATGCAGTGCCCGTGGAAGTCAGAAGAGGGCATTGAATCCACTAGAACTGGAGTTAGGGACAGTTGTTAGCTGCCATGTGGGTGCTGGGAATCAAATCCGGGTCCTCTGCAAGAGCAGTCAGAGCTCTTAACTGCTGAGCCATCTCTCCAGCCCTGCAAGCCTTTTTTTCATTAATACATCTAGATCCAAAACTTTTCTCTTTTAAAGTTCAGATGCAACTGAAATTTTCACTTCAATGAACTTATTGCTAAAATGTAGGAGGCTTTGACTTTAAAAGTGTGAAACTCGTAGTGTTTTCCTTGTGCTCTTTCTCTTCTGCTGTCAGTCTTCTTTACATCCCCGACCTCCGCTTTCCTGCCCTGTTATGAGCCACTCAGCTTCCAGTAGTGGTGATGTGGTGTCTTCCAGGTGTATTTCTATGATTATGACCGTCTTCTCCTTTCTTTTGCTTGCGTGTTATAATATTGTCAGTTTAAATTAGTGTTGCGAAGCAAAACATAAAAAAATTTCAGCGTCATCAAAAATATTACTTATGTTTTTAAACAAATTTCATTGTACATCTGAAGGTCACTGACTTGGAATCTGTAGTAATTTGGTAAATCAACCACACATTTATTATTGTGGAATTATAAAACATTGGGACCGATGTCACAGCATCTTAAAGGTTTGTTGGCAGAGCTACACCATTTGATTGTTTGCTTTTGACACTAGATGTGGCATGGGAGATGGTAAGAACCGATGTGATCCAGACATGGGAGGCACATGCTTGTGGAAGACAACTAGGCATTACACAGTGAACAAAACACAGGTTCACAACTATTTCCTCATCAAGTTCCATGAAAGCTGTTTAATGCACATGCTGGGGCTTTTGTAGCATGCTTCTTAAATATGTATAGTAGTCATCTAGAACATGAAAGAAAAATATGCAGTGTGTAGGCTTTAGTGAGTGAAAGTGCCAGATGTTCAAGAGTAAGGACCTACATTTGGATCCCCAGAACATACATAAGGTCAGATATGGTAGTATGCATCTGTAATATACCAGCACTCCTACAGTGAGGTGGAAGGCAGAGATGGGAGATCCCCCAAGAGTCACCCGCCAGCTAGCAGGCATACATGCATGCTGTGAAATGCATGCACCTACACTCATACACATGAATACACATGTGTACACACATTATACATACCCCTTACAAAAGATAATATTTGTTCATCTGGTCAATGAATTAAAGCAAAACATCCTT
>NW_008333886.1:5312487-5328093 GCF_000622305.1 Nannospalax galili | reverse complement strand
TGTGTGTGTGTGTGTATGTGTGTGTCTGTGTGTGTCTGTGTCTATGTCTCCGTGTGTTTTTGTACTTGCACATGCTTGCCATGGCATGTATGTGGAGGTCAGAAGACAACTTGTGGGAGTCAGTTCTCTAGAGAGCAAACCCAGGTCATCAGGCTAGGTGGCAAGCAGCATAGGCACTGAGCTGTTTGCAAGCCCCAAGGATGGTGAGGTTGGTTCTTAACTACTCAGAGCAGTTTCAGTTTTTTTAATGTAGCTGAAAATCCATCAGTGACAAATGATAACTCTGGGTGCTTTCAAATGTTGAATTCCTTGCTAGTTTCATACTTTCCTTTTTTGTCAGTGTGTGAGACTGTTCCTGTGTGTACAGGTGCACATGTGTGTATGGGTCGTGTGAATGTGTGTGCATGTGCATGAACCTGGGCAGGCCAGAGTTCAGCATCAGGTGTTGTTCCTCAGGGTTCATCAATCTTGATTTTTTTTAACATAGGATCTCTCACTGGGTTTTGGGGCTCACTGAGGATTAGGCTGAGCTACAAACCTCCGAGACCCTCTGTCTCTCTTTCCCCAGCATTGGGATTATAACTGTTCATCGTCAAACCTTGCTCTTTACTTGGGTTCTGACAATTGAATTCAGGTCCTCCCATGTGTGTGGCAGATATTTTACCAGCTGAGCTATTTCTCCATGCCCCATCCTCTTGCTTTTGAATATTTTCTCTGGGTATCAACACCCAAACTCTCAAACACCAAAGTGTCTTCTGACCTGTTCGAGTGTTTGTGAGAGGAACGCAGAGTGGGGAACAGGAAACAGTCTCCTGGGATGCTAAATAGAGTCTCCCAGGACTGGTTGGTGCCAGGGCTGATGGAGGGAATTCCAAGAAAATAGTGGGGCAAACAGCATGCATACTCTTAACGAAATACATGCCAATGTTCAAAACAACAGGAAACAGTCTCCTGGGATGCTAAATAGAGTCTCCCAGGACTGGTTGGTACCAGGGCTGATAGAGGGAATTCCAAGAAAGTAGTGGGGCAAACAGCATACATACTCTTAACGAAACACATGCCAATGTTCAAAACCAAACCAAACGAAAACCGCTGCATCCCAGAACGAAAACTATGACATCCAAGAGTGTTGGTATCAAAAGACATTGTTTTGTCATTTTTCTACATCATGTATTGAGATAGTGTATGTAATTTAAAGGATTATAAGTTTAGTCAAATTTGAATGATTTTAATTTTATATATATGGCATACATATGTGTGTGTGTCTTCTAGAAACTACAAGATGATTCACTGAAAGAAAATCTACGCTTAGCTCAAGAGTATCAGAAGATGCAGATGATTTTCTTAAAAGAAAAGGAGACTTACTTCAGTGGGTACAGCAGATGGCTGTCCCTCAGTGCTTCCATCTGCGATAAGAAACAGGTATTAATTTTCTAATTTTTAAAATAATGCTATATTTCTGTGTGCCCTCCAGAAAGTAAAATGTATTCAACATGGGGTTCTTCAACCTGAGAATGATCCTTATAGCATAAAAAGGTATAATTTCCTTTTGTTGAGTTTTTTATTATTTTGTTTGGCATTTGTTGTTGTTGATGATGTTTTTCTGGTTTTCTTTGGGGTAGACATTATCATTGTTTGTTTTTTTGAGATAGGTCCTTTCTTTAGCCCCTGCTAGCCTGAAACTCATTATGTAGACCAGAGATTGTCCTGCCTCTGCCCTCTGAGTGCTGAGATTAAAGGCATGTGCTGCCATATCTGGATTTTCTGTTAAGTCTTAAGATAGGAAAACTTGGCTTCTAATCCTTTTGTTAGTATATATTTGCATTTAGTTATCATGACCATAAATCATACAAGTTTTCTTATTTTTCAGATTTACATATGGTATTTTAGACTTCTGGTTTCAATTCTAACTGTATGCGACCTCATAATAGACCTCTAAATCTTCCTTTTGGGATTTATGCCCCAAATCTCCATTTTTCTTATTGGCGTGAAGATAAACTAGACATTTGGAGCAATAGCTGACGCTCTCTGGTTTCTGGAAATGGCTGGCAATTCTAACTGTATTTTGTAGAATCTTCTGTTGTAAAAGTAAATATATGTGACAAAGAAGGAAAGGTTCTCTGTGAGCCAGAGAGGGGCAGGAAGCATGTTGGAGGGTCACAGTGTAGCCACTTTGCATTTATTCTGCAGATACCTCGTGGTAAGATAAAATTATTTTGCCTTAATCTCTGGTTTCAGGGTTCATTTTTCAAAAATATTAAGGGATGGCTCTTTTTAAATAACTTATGTGTGACATGAGGACCAGTACACAGCTAATGAATCTTTTCTCCTGGCATCGCCCACATTGCAGTGTATAAGTTACATCAGAACTGCTCTTCTATGTGCAGCTCCATTTTGGATGTTTGGGAAGACAGACGGCTAGGTGTCTAATATTCAGTATTGCAACTATTATTATTGTTGTTTACTCTTTCTGTTCTTGGTTTTCTCTTTTATAAATTAATGTTTACATCACAGTGTAATTGATTAGGAATAAAACAAAGATTCATGATAAGTTACTCTGAATACAGGATGCTAAGTAGCTATGATTATTAATTTAATACATATGCCACTTATAGATGCCCCTGTTTCCCTTACAGCCGCTCAGATGAGAGTTAAAACATCTGTATCTACCGAGAGAAAGAGGGGCTCAATTTTACAAATTTGTATTGAAATAGTAGCAGATGGGGGCAGACAAAGGAACAAACTGGGTTTGGGAAAGAATTGGAAAGTATAAAGTACAACCATCTGATGTGGTCTTAGTATTCTCAAACCAGTGTTCAGGATTCAAATAAAATGTCTGTGTGATGGAGCACTGTTCAGTCCCTTCATACTTGCACATTGTTATTCAAGTCAGACATGTTACATGTGTCGCTCATAATTGGAGAGAAGAAAACAAAAATTGATATTTTGTTTTTCTTTTCCTAATCAAGGAGACAACGAAAACAAGCTATGTGAACACATGTGAAATTTCGTACAGAATTCTTTGGTGGCAAATGACAGATACTGTTTAAACGGTGAAAGATCATGCCTTTTAAGAGAGAACTTTAACACCTAATTTCCATAGTAAGAATATGATCTTAGTCTCCTTTATTGAATTAAATCAACTCCTGATACAAGTTACAAAGAGCATGACCCTGTTAGGAAGAGAGACGATGGCAAATTCTAGGAGATGGTCTTCTGTTTGAGCTCCTTCAAATGAAGCACTGTTAGCATACCTGTTTCAGGGAAACTTTCAGAGATTTATTTGTACTTCCAGCCATTTTTCATCTTCATCCTTCAGCGATGGAGGTCATTAAGTGCAGGCTGCCCTTGTCAGTGTCATGTAGGATCAATTTGCTGCAATGGACAGAGAGGCCGTATTGATGCTGTTAATCTGTCAGTGAGAAATCATATGTCATTAGTGTCTAATGCGCCACTTACAGGATGGAATTTGGCCATCAGAAACGAGACAACCCTTTAATATTTTAGTTCATTTCCTTGATGTTGCAGCATTTCCTACATAGGTGGAGTTTATTCCTCTGATCCGTTTAATTTGGGGTACACAAAGCATGGTTTAACCTCTGATTCTCTTGTTGAATATCTTGTCAAAGAAAATGAATGGCCCTCATGAATTTTGTGTGAGCTCGTCTTGTTTTAGATGAATTTCCTTGGCTCTGAACCTGAATTGTTTTTGTCATGATAGATAATTATATTTTAATAATTAGGATCCTTAAAGGATAGCGTTCTATCTAGAAACAGTAAACATTTTTATTTACCTCTTTGTATACTTGTAGGCCAAAAGTAGCAAAGAAACTTGGTGGACAATCAAATCAAATTAAAGATAATGTCCCTTTCCTTATCATAATTTGCATCCTGGCATTTCAAATGTGCGAATGCTGCTGCATTGTTCCGGTGATGATGTTATGTCTGTTTGCTTCTTCATACTCCTGGGACTTTTCATATTTTCAAGTGATGGATATTTTCCCCTTTGAACATCAGAAAGAGGCAAATGCAATTATGCAAAATTCTTATTTGCCCCGTTCATGGGTAACCATAGGATCAAATCCAATTGAAAACTTCTCAGATGTCAAAATTAAAAATAACACTAGAAACGAAGGAAGGAAAACTTGCCTGAAAAACAGGGTTCACTTCTATGTGAATTTGTATTTGCCCATCATTTTCCTAAGTAGATTTCAAGTATAACTTTGTATTTTCTCTTAAAACTACCCATGACTATTTCCATGAAACCACATGTATCTGTCTCAACAGCCATCTGAAATTCTTCAGCCCACAAAGAAAGACAAGTTAAACTTTCATGGAAATGGTTTTTAAATTGTTGTAAATTCTTTCCAAAGCCATTTGTGAAGTTTAACTATTTCTCACTAAAAACCCCAGTGTTTGTAAATGAAGGAAATAAAAACTATGACAGAATCAGCCAGTACTTAACAAGCATTTCTATGAAACCAGAAGGATCAGGAGTTCAAGGTCATCCATGGCTACATAGTGAATTTGAGGCCAGACTGGGCTACATGAAGGAAGGAAGGAAGGAAGGAAGGAAGGAAAGAAGGAAAGAAGGAAGGTAGGAAGGCTGTAACTGGCAAACATCAATTTTTAGATTGTAAATTTAAGGGATTTTTTTTGGTTCACATAAAATTTTATCATTTATTGAAGATGAAAGCAAATTCCCATACAATGAGATAGAGAGTTGAAGGCTTCTGGGGGAAGGAGTGCTGGTTCCTTTAAGGGTGTGGCTACTGGTATGTCAACCAAGCTGCAGTGGATGGCTCCACGCCCATACGTATATAGACAGCACAAATTGCTATCAATTGGTTATTTATTGTCTAAAAAATATTTATTTACGTAAAAACATCTTTTTAATGCCTATCTCCAATTCTAGAATTTTTCCTATTGTTGTTGTTGTTGTTGTTGTTGTTGTTGCCATCAGTATAAGATGCAGAACCGAGATTGCGTATCTCATGAGATCACCCAAGTAGAGGGAGACCATCTGTGACACAACTCAAGCTTGTCTAACGTCCAACCTCTTCATAGTCATAGAATGAATTCTGTACTAGCCCACTAACTCACAACACTACACATGTCTCATCAGGTTTTATAAATCTTACAAAAGCCACATCGATTACCCAGCATCTGTCTGGTGTACGGCTAAAAGAATTTTTTTACCCACTAATAGTTTCTATAATGCTATGTCTTTGGAGCCCCTCTTCAATGGTAGTTTTGAGAAGAGAGGGACATCAATTTCATTAGAAGTGATTTAATTTCCATAGGACTATGGGTCAGTTTCATAATTACAAATTATAAAATCTATCAATGAGGAGCACCCTTGGAAAAATTTCAGATGAGGACTCTTGGAAGGGAGAGTGCTTCAACAATTCAATACACGCACAGTTAGGAAGTGAAGTCGTTCTAGGACACAGCTGTAACTTAGTTTTTAATGTCATCTTCAGTTCTATGCTGGGTTAATGTGTGATTGAGTCAGCATGGGTCTTGTGCATGCTGTCACCATTGTTGCAAGTTCATATGAGCAAGTTCCCAGCCCGAAAGTCTCTGTTTCCTTATGTTCATGTACCAACCCTGGCTCTCACAGTCTTTCCACCATCTCTTCCACAATGGTCCCTGAGCCATGGCTGGGTGAGGTTAATACAGGAGTCCTAGCCAGGGACACGTACTCTAAAGCCTCTTAGTCTCTAAAACTTGGCCAGTTGTGGCCTTCTGTGTGCGTTGCACTCCGTTGCATGAGGAAGCTTTGCTGGTGAGAGTTGAGGGGTGCATTACTATTCTCTCTCTCCACCCCGTCACGCTATGTTCCATGAGCCTTAGGTGTCAAAGTTTCACTCTAGATGTGTCACTTAGGGCTGGACATCTCTCAGCCATATATTCTCTGTGTGTGACAAATTGTGGAACTCTGTAGTAGCTTCCATCTATAGCAAGAAGCTTCTTTGATGAGTGGTATATGGTACACTCCTAAATGTAAGGATCCATATTTAGCATACAGTAAGAAATTTCATTTGTCTAGAGATATGACAGAGGTAGGGTTTTCTCTAGGATCTATGACCTCTCCAGCCATGTGTATTTGGCTACATTTACAGTGCCACCCTTGATCTGCAGCAGGTCCCAAACTTCGCTAGGGAAATATTGACAAGTGATTACTGCGGGGCGATGGCGAGTAGATCTTTATAAAGGAGAGACTCTAGACAGGCTGACCAGACTTCAGTGGATGGACTTGCACCAAGGGACATCTGGGTACAAATGCTTGACCAAATAGGTCTTGACATATATGACAGAATGCATGAAATCCTGTTGGGGGAGGTGTATGGGGGTACAGGTGGGAGAACAAGATCTATTATATGAAATGCAAAAGAACTCAATAAAAATATATTAAAATAGTTGTCTCTGGTAGACTAGATAGCCATGTACTAGGTTGTGTTTTGTTTGGGATTTGGGGGTTTTTGGGGGGTTGGTTTTATTTTTATTTATTTATTTTTTAGGTATAATGAGCAAAGCTGTTCTAGAAGCACTTAGATGGGGGCATCATCTTTAAGTGATGTGAACCTGTGAAGGAATCATAGAGGAGCATGGGTCAGAGAGCAGGGTTCAGATGGGCTCTGGGGGCACTTTGAGAGCTCACAGAATTCAAACAGCACTTGCTCATTCATTGGATGACTTGGAATGAATTATCAGTCAACCATCATACTAACAAAGACAGTCTGGGGGCTCAGAAATGGTCCACCTCATGCCTGATTCCCTGCTTAGGGCAATGACCTCTAGCTCAGGGAATTCTTTCTCAACCATGGCATAGAATCAAAGCCCTTCAGCCTTGTCTCTTCACCCCATCAAGGAAAGACTCAAGACAGGTCTGTTCTTCGTTCGGCATAGCCGGTGTTGGTTAGGCAAAGTTCCACGTTTAACTCTGGACAAAACTGCATCCTCTACCAGTTGCACGGCTTTTCTCCCTCTTTTGTCTTCACAGGGTTTGACTGATTTGGTGAAGATGTGCAGACAATGCTACCGATAAAATTATTTTCCTAGAGAACGTGAGAACTAGTCTAGATCAGATTTTTATATTTCCTATTGCATGTGACTTTGTGTATATTAAACCTGCTGCAGTAGTGATCTCTGAGCGCCTTTTCCCCTAGAGATAGAGACACTTTTTTTCCATGGGGAAACTGCAAATTTTTTTCAATACTTTCTGTCTTAAACAGTCATTTAAAGTCCAGACCAGTGTCTCTGTCTCTAGTTTTGGGACACAGGCATTCTCTCTGTCTCTCTGTCTCTCTCTCTCTTTCTGTGTCTCTCTGTCTCTGTCGGTTTCTGTCTCCTTCTCTTTCTGTGTCTGTCTCTGTCTCTCTCTCCCCTCCCTCCTTCCCTTCCTTCTTCCTTCCTTCCCTGTCTTTCCCTGGCCAGTGTTTCAAGAAACACACTTTTCCTAGAACATTCTCTTCCGCATGTGTTCTAAGGGACGTACCATAGTCCAAGGAGCTTCATTTAAACTCTCCTGAATTTCTTCTCTCTGAAAAGCTCCCTCAGAACACTGAGGAGCTTTGACAGTGACTTGAGAGACAGCTGTAGCCAGCTTTTGGTCTGCTCATTTCACCCAGGACTCTTTACCCTTGTCCATTTGGAGTTGATTTCTGGTTGATACAAATTTTTGATGTTAGTGATAGCACATTAACAAGTGTTTATAAAACAAATGAGTGTGAGGATGGGGGTCTCTGGTTCAACAAAGATATTCAAGGTCAACTGTGTGTGTGTGTGTGTGTGTGTGTGTGAGAGAGAGAGAGAGAGAGAGAGAGTTTCATAAATGCTTTATTACAATTGTTTCCTGATTCTCTATAGAGACATCTGGCTGAATTGGAAGAACATTTTAGCAGAGACAAAGGATATCGATGAATATCCCCCAATACACAGGGCAAACTCACCCTCCACCTACTGAAACACAGCAGCTTCTCCTGCCCAAAATGCCAGCAAAGTTGGTCAAGAGCCCCTTATACGCACATCCACACACAAGTAATGTACATGTCATGTATGCTACAGACAAAATATTTAGCACTGTGTCCCATATCCCACCCTTAGACACATAATTGTATCCCCATAGTAAAAAAAAAATGAGCAATTATATTTAAAGAAATCTACTAACTATTAACCTTGAATTTCCAATTGCCCCTAGAACGTTTTTACTTTTAGGAAACTTAGTCATAACTGATTGACTTAGTATTTGTTAGAACCACCACTGGGACGCATTATTCTGTATAGAAAAATAGAAGCCTTTAGTTCAGCCACAGATTGTACATTTTTGAAATCCTGTTGATATATACTGTTAATAAGGAAGACATAAATGCTCTTTGTGTTCTCCATAAAGCCACAGAAAAACAGTATTACTCAGTAAATAGGTTATGTTCTTTTGAATGCATTCACAGTCAAAATACTTTTGTTTTGGTTTATTTTGAGAGGTCTCTCTGTAGTCCCATCTGGCCTGGAAATTGCTATGAAGATAGACTGGCCATGATCTCACAGAGATCTGCCTATCTCTTCCTCATGAGTACTTTTTTTAATGGGATGGTGAAACTCTAAACTGAAAATGACATTAAGAAGAGGTAACACATTGGAGGCAAGATAGCTTCCTGTGTAAAGTCAGTGGTCACCAAGCCTGATGACCTAGGTCTGACCCACAGAGTCTCCATGGTGGAAGGAAAGAACTTATTCCTGCAAGATATACATGCACACACATAAGAAAATGCAATGATAATATAATTTTGTGGTTTTAGATTTTTATTAAATTTTAAAATTTATACCACATATTTTATCATATTTAGCTTCCCTCCATCATTTGTACCCAATTTATTTTTAAAATTAGAATAAAATAAGTAAAATGTTCAATATAAATGTCTCCTATCAGAGGTATATTTTCAACTTAATCTTGTCTAATACACGATTTACAACAGCACTTGTCATATTTAATCCTCATGTCTGTAGAGAGGTATCTTACAGTCTTTTGTTCAAATAAGCAATAATATGGAAAATGAGTATTCATTGCTAATGTTATTTTTAGTCTATTATTTTATACATGGGGTTTAATATCATAAATATGTAAGTATATCTAAATAGGAAACAAGGCTCAAAACTACCACTGATTTCATTATCTGTGTTCTATTGTTAAATAATTGGAACTATGGTAGTAAAATCATTATGGGGACAAACTTGATTAACTTATGTAAGGAAAGATTCTTGAAATCCAAATACATTATAAAATCATGGCTTTCTGCTAACCTACAGAGACTGAAAGACAACAGATTAGCTCATAAACAACTATTATTAACAATAAACTTATGAACAATGTGATTATCAAGACATTTAGCTACTGTTCTCTTCCCTTTAGCCATGATGACTAAATTCATTTTAGATCCTCTGCCAGTGTGCTCTTCCCTGTTTTCAGATGTAAAAACATTGAACATATAACACATCAAATGACTCAGGGGTAATTGTTTATTTGAGGCTTCTTACCTTGTGAACAGTTCTAGTAAGGTACTCCCATGGTCATAAGATTTTTACCTGTTTCCAAATTGCCAGAAAATATATTTTACATGAAGTGCAAGGTGCCTATTCTTCCATATGCGATCATCTCTTTTAAAGATGAAGTTACTTATTCTTTACCCTGTATGTTCATGCTCTAAATCTCATTTTCTATGTACCAGTTCATAAATTATATTTTCTTCTATTGTCTTTAAATGTATCATATATAAACATAGCATTACCTAATATATATTTACTATACAGGTACATATATATGTGTATATGTGTGTGTATACAGTATTTCAACAGGCCCATTAACACATGTAAATGGTCAGACTATACAGATAAACTGCAGATGTATATGAAGGGTTCCTGTCATAGCTTTCCTATCAGGGTAATCTTGAATATGAGACATGCTCTTTCTAAAACTTTGTTCTTTTCCATCATAGTAAACACTGATTTCAAGATAGAGGATGGATAGATGATAGAAGGTTGATAGATAGATAGATAGATGATAGGTAGATAGATGATGGAGTGATAGGTAGATAATAGAGAATAGACAGACAGAGTAATAAATAAATAATAGAATGACTGCTAGATAGATGATTGATTGAAATATATAGATAAGTATATATCTATATAGATAGATAGAGAGATGATAGAGAGTTAATTGATAGATGAGACAGCCAGACATATAGCTAGATACATAATAGGATGATTCCTAGATAGATGATTTATTGATAGAAGATAGCTAGATAGATAATTGATGATAGATAAATGATAGATAGATAGATGATAGATAAAAGCTAGATAATGATAGATGATAGATAAATGATAGATAAATGGATAGGTGATAGATAAATTGATGATTGATTGATTAATAGATAGATAGATAGATAGATGATAGAGAGATAGATGATAGATAGATGACAGATAACAGCTAACACTCTAAATGAAATGCAGTAATGTAGTGTACAATACAGCACTTAGAATTTTGTTAATCATTACATTGAATGCTGCATATCAGAATTTTTGTGGACTTCCAAAAAATTTTGCCTTTTTCAAGAAAGGTACGTGCAATATGCTCACAGGTTATTAAGAAAAAGTGTAGAAACAAAGACAGTATTTGCATGATATACACAGAAAAAGAACAAAACTGTTATCTGTAACAGCAGTGAAGAATTTGGCTTGCTTGACTCTTTGTATCAAGCATGCTACAGCAATCTTTGGATTCTAATATGAAACTGTAGTAAGGATCATTGCACTAATGCACGAGGATTTGTGATAATGTTGCAGAAATTTTACTGTCAAAACTGAACTGCAATGTAATGACTTTTGTTATCATGGTTTCTAATAACTATTCAGCATGAATTGACCCTACATATGTTTGATGCACTAATGTGTCAGTAACTCAGAAAGAAAAAAAAAGGAAATAAAAATAGTCAACAGAATGTTATATATGGCTTTATGATAGCTGTTATTACTAATATTATTAAAAGAGTTATAGCAGAAGTACAACGCAAACCATAGGTTCGTGTGAAAGTAAAAACAAAAATTTAGGTATGTTGCGACAGCCTTGACCAAATAAATCCACACATGCTCTCCTCTGCTCCACCCTGGAACCAGCTCCTGGGGGCCTTTGCCTGTTCCTTCGTTATCTAACTGTTGCTCTCTGCTGAAAGAATTCTGTCTTAATTTCCCTTCGACCCCCTGAAATGTGAGCTTCCTCGTCTTCTCGTGAAATATTTCCTCTTTTCTTCTTATTTTTGCATCTCTCCCTCATGATTGCTGCGTACTTTCACTTCACATCTCATTTCAATAACAAGATAAAATAATTTAAAATAAATACTATTAGTTATTGCCCTACATGCTGTCGCCGTAAGACCTGGCACGAATAAGCTGCCTAGTAAATATTCAGTCAGTTGCAAATATCATCCTTGTCTTAAAACACTCTTATTTCCACAATTCATAAAAAGTCTATGAAACAGTTGGGAATACTCTCTACTTCCTCCTTTTGAACTAAGATATTCTATTACTTACTTACAATAATACAATAATACTTATTGTATTATTACTTTCTTTGTCATGCTAACAGAATCCCTTGCAACAGCACTTTAAGGAGGAGAGGGTGCCTTTGGGCTCATGTTTGAGGTACAGCCCATCGTGGGGGAAAACACGGCAGCAGGCGCAAAGCAGCTGATCACGTCGCATCTACAGTCAGGAGCAGAGAGGGATGGATGTGGGTGCTCAGCTCACTCTCTCCTTTTCCTTCAGGCTAGGACCCCGGCCCATGGAATGTTGCCCCTACACCTAGAGTGGATTCTCCCAACTCAATTAACTAGTCTACAAACTCTCTCACGGACATGCCCAGATTTTTTTCCAGGGTGATCCTAACTCCTATGAAGTTAACAATCTACATATTAAGCATTGTAGATAATACCTGTATTCGTTTTCCAGAGCTGCAGTAACAAACTTCTCATATTAAGCAGTTTAGGCAACAGGAAGTCACTGTCTCACTTTTCTGGAAGTCATATCTGAGGTTAAGGCACCATCAGGGCTGGTTCTTGCTAAGCGTACTGATCAACTCTGCGCCAAACCCTTGGCTGGCAGATGTCCAGACGCTGTCCCTCTGTTGCTAATGTGTTGTCAACATTGTCAATACTGATGAATTCTGAAGGACAAGTTAATTCATCCAAGAATTCTGCTTCCAGTCAGGTTATTCTTTATGTGATAAAAAGAAGTTTTGAATGAATAAACAGCAAATAGAGATGAATAAGATTTAAGATTCCAGATAGGCAAAACGTAGGCAAGGTAGTTCCAGTTTTGTGAGTTGTATATACAAAGTTTTCTCTTCTTTTTCATTTTTCACACTTTATTAATTCATTTGTGTGCGTGTCTGTGTGTATATGTGTGCATGTGTCTGTGTCTGTGTCTGTGTATCTGTCTGTACACAAGCCACAGTGTGTGCAGATCATAGGACAATTTGAAGGAGTTGGTTTTCTCATTCCACTCTATGGGTTCTGGGGATCAAATTCAGGTTGTCAGGCTTGTTGAGCTAACTCACTAGGTGTAGACATTTTCTCTTCTTATGAAGATGTCCACCATATTGGATTAGGTCTCATAATAATAGCCTTAAAATTTAATTACCTATGCAAAGGCCTGTTTCCAAGTAAAGTCATACTCTGAGATACTGGGGTGAGGCTCCAGGCCATAAACTTGGGGTACAAACTGGCACACTTTAACCCACAGTAGGTACTTTGTTGTACCTTTAAGCTTCTCTGCTGTAAGTGGGAACCAGTGCTGGGATTCAAACCATGGCCCTTTGGACTCATGCCCTGCTCTTACACAGCTTCATGAAATTCTTTTTCACTACACTGCCCAACCAATTATCTATACAGAATGGATTACTGTCTCTCTTTAAATGCAAAATTATTTCAATTATAAAGACTGCTGTGCCTATGGTTTCAAGTATGGGAATGATTAAGCAATTAGCCTCTGTGATGAAATAGTTTCTGAAGTGGAGCCAGTATATCTAACAGGAAGTGGAAACTGGTTCAGACCAATGTGCATATATTCAAACAGAAAAATATTTTCTGTACCAAAGAAACTTAGTATTTCTCCTCAAAGTATTTACCAAAGAAGACTCTCTTGACTGCATAGATATTATTACTGACACCTGGATAAAGACCAGGGGATGTGAGAGAAAGGCATAGAAGAAGGGATCTAAGCAGCAGTCAGTCTTAAGCAGAGAGGCAAGGAAAAGCCAAGCTGTCTACAGAAACATGAAGACCCAGATACTGAGCTTGGGATTCTGGGAAACATGCACTTGACCAGGGTTAGTTACATATACAGTAACTGCCTTAGCCAAAGAAGTGATTCTGAGGGTTCCAGCAATGACTGTCATCAGAAAACATATTAATGATCCAGACTGACAAATACACCACACAATAGAACTCTACAAAACCCAGTGAAATTGAGGGAAACAAGGAAGACACATTTAGTACTGATTAGAAGAAGCCACCATTACTAAACCATGATTGAAATTCAGCAGTAAGCCAAGGGAGGAATGAAGGCAACCACCTTCCCAAATCTGTTCTGAACTGGAAGCATACTGACCCAAGGTAAGGGCCACAACTTGGAACGGTCTTCCATGCCAGAAGACCAGCTTCTTAAGAAGAGCCTTCCCACAGATGTGGAGGGATGCTCCTTACCTGGAGATGTGACGATGAGAGGAATCCTCCGTAGACATCTTAGGATTGCCCTCTGATGTCACTGGGGAAACTGCAAGGGCAGCATGTAGCCACCCCAAGCAAAATAGCAGGCAGTCTTGGGAATTTTTCTCTACTGACTGTTCACTTAAATGACTCTGTAGCAAATATAGGTTTCCAAAAGGAATTCCAAAGAACTTTGATTTACAAGAAACATTAACTTCACATGACAGGACATGACAGAAAACCATCTATAGAATGTTGAAGGATAGATCAAAGCACTAAATGCTGCTGCCAACCAAGTTATGCTTTATAGAATGATAACAGAGAAAGTGTTTTAAATGAATAAACAGCAAATACAGATGGTAACTTTGAAAAACCCAAGTGGCCGAAAACATAGGCAAAATGTTTCTACTTCTCTACAAAGCACGTACGTACAGTTAAATGGAGGCACAAGTTTTTAGCCCTGTTTTAATATGTCAATAAAACTGATTATACTCAGGAGTCATAGAGGAATATATGGGAAAGCACACCCAGGAGATGAGGCCTCTCTCGTCCCTCATCAGATCTACCAACCATCCTGTTGACATGGATGTCCCTCTGCCCTGGGCATGAACAGACTTTCTTACTTGTTCTTTGGAGTTCAGCCTCTGGTAGCAATCATTCCTACAACTTCCCCATCCCTCTGAATCCTCAACCCCCCTCTCTCCTGACTTGTTCCTGTCATCCTACATGACACCAACCTGCGATCATATTTATCATCTCCAAACCCCTTTTGGAGTCCATGTTTCTACAACATTATTTTTCTCGGAGGTTTTAGATGAGTCATCTCTATTTTCACGTCATCGCTCCCATTTTCTCCTTTAGGTGCCACTTACTGTGGCCTGCATGACATTGCATCAAACTTTCTGTATCTGGCCTTTCTCCATTGCCATATCAATATCTCGTGATCACTGTTCAGTATCCCCCTTGACCATGACACCACATGTAGTACTCCTCACTGCCTTCTACACCTCCTGTAAAGGAGCAGCACTTCTTTTTTTTTTTAATTTAATTTTTTTTTATTTTATGTGTATGCATGTATTGCCTGCATGTAGGTAAGTGCACCCATGTTGTGCAATGCCCATATAGGTCAGAAGAGGCTGTCAGATCCCCTGGAACTGGAGTTATGGACAGTTGTTAGCGACCATGTGGGTACTGGGATTCGAACCTGGGTCTTCTGCAAGAACAGCCAGTGCTCTTAACCGCTGAGCCATCTCTCCAGCCCCAGGAGCAGCTCTGCTAATAGCAGCTCTTGTCTGGTGTAATACTATTCCTATGCTCAGGGGTGACATTACTTTAGCATTCTTTGTGTGTGAATTACTAACTTTTCTTACCATCGTGACAAAAGATTGGGCATAAGTAAGGAAGGAATGATTTATTTAAGCTCACATTTTTCAGAGGGTTGTATCCATGGTCACTGGGCCCCATGCACTCCTGGCAATGGAGGCTGATTGAGTCTAGGAGGCTACTCACTTCATGGAAGATAGGAAGCAGACAGAGGACCAGAGGAAGGGGCCGCTGTCTGGAGCAGCCTGAAGGACACAGCCCCAGTGACTCAGTCCCTCTTGCTATGCCAGAGTTTCTACTGCTATTCAGGTAGTTATCAGCTTGGGACCAAGCATCAGTACATGAGCCTATGGGGAGAAATCTTTTTTCAAACTGTGCAATTTAGATGCCCAAATGTGAGTGAATCACATGAATACACACACACACACACACACACACACTTATATGGAATCTTTCTTTTGGCATTTGAGGTTTTACTTTTTTAATTATTTGTGAATTTTGTACAGTGTATTTTGGTCATTCT
>NW_008333886.1:5284024-5312468 GCF_000622305.1 Nannospalax galili | reverse complement strand
CTTTGTTTTCAGACTCCCACCCCCCAACTGCACCCCAACTTCATGTCTGCTGTTACTGTTTTTGTTTTCTTAAAGACCTATTGAGTCTAATCTGTGCTCCCCAAATGCTCTTGGATGTGAGTCGATTCTTGTAATATGTTCCACCTACCAGATGTCACACCCCTAAAGAAAGCTGACTCCCCCTCTCCCAGTAGCTGTCAGTGGACAGCAGATCCTCAGCTAGGACTGAGGCTTCTTGCCCACCTCCTCCATCCATGCTAGGTTTCTGTCTGACTTAGGCTTTCATAGATCATGGGCACGCCGTCACATGTACTGCAGGTTCATATACCCCACTGCCCTGTGATATCCAGGCAGCACGGGATCCTCGTATTCCTCTACCTCCTCTGGTTCTTCCCTCCTTTCTGCCTCTCTTCTGCAATGATCCTTGAACTTTGGGAGGAGAAGTTGTGATGTTTTTAAGCAAAGGAAACTAGGACGTAAATATGTACTGTGTGATTTTCTTCTATATAAACTGGACAAATTAATATGTTGTTAGAAGTCAGGAATGCAGATGTGCTTGGTGGGAAATGGTGGAGGCATCAAGGAGCTTGTGGACTGACTTGGATATTCTCCTTCCTCTCCTGAGTTCTTTGTTTAGCTGAATAAGTAGATACAGTTGTTTGATTAGTTTTTGAGACTAGGTATCACTATGTGGCTCAAACTGACCTCAATCCTGATCCCTCTGCCTCCACTTCCCTAGTACTGGGATCACAGCGTGTACCACCACATGGAGAGTTTGTATGCTCTTGCTCTATGTAGGTCATAATTAATTCACCACCATTTTTAGAACTTCATTCCTTTCACTGGCCACACAGACTGTGAATTCTAATCTTTCCCTCACCTCTCTCCATCCTCACCCCACTCAGCTCCAGCCACATGAAATTTTGAGATGCTTTGCCACACTCATTCCTTCTATGGGGGCCTTGGATGATCACATTCTTCCAAGAGGATATTATGCCCAGGTTTGCCCTGTTTGACTCCTTCTTACCATTCAACTGTGAGGTTTAAAGTTGCCCCCTCAGAGCTGCTCACCAGAAAACCTTACGTGTAGCCATACACTGTGTACCCACTATGATGCCTCTTGATTTGATTTTCTTAGTATAGAAATTCTGATGTTTTAGTTTATGTTCATTTGTTCATGGTCTATTTCTGCCAACTAAACGTAAGTTCAATTGGAAGAACAAGGGAAATATCACCTTAGTCATAACCATTACTCTAGCACCCAGGGAAGTGCCGAGCAAATATTTTTGCAGTTACTACATGATTGTTCCCAGCAGGGAATCCCACGAAATGTGCATGCCTACTCACTGAGACAGCATTTATACTTCTAGGAATTTACAATAAAATAATCTGGAAAAGTCTACGAGGTATAGGTTATAATGAAGGTGGCTATAACATTGTTTATAAAGAGAGAAAGGTCAACAAATTCAGTATATCTTTATATGGAATTTTCTAAATATAGTTGTGTTGGCAAACAGTGGAGTATTACATAGCCTTTAACAGGAATAGCCTCCACAATTTGTTCCTGTGACCTTACGTGTATTATCTTTAATCACAGCCATTTCTACTTGCCTGTTCATCTTTCGTTTGGAAAACCATATTCCTAATATTAGCTGTGCTTTAGCTGGGAATGAGTATTCCAAAAAGAATGTTCCTGGATTTTTAAGAGATGTGGCACAACCATGGATAAAAAAAAAACAATCTAGGAAAGTCCAAATATCCCCAGTACTCACTGTAAATATATTTCACATTATCACTCATTTAGTTTTGGATATTGGGAAACACAGTTCTCATTACAGAACATAAGCTCGGTCTTTGCCACGAGATCCTTTGTCAATTCCACAGTCTGAGGTGAGTGCACCATTTGTCAGAATTATTCTGCCTTTATTCAAAGATAAGATGGGGCTAGAGAGATGGCTCAGTGGCTAAGAGCACTTACTGCCCTTGCAGAAGACCTGGATTCAGTTCTCAGCACCCACATGGCAGCTACCAAATATTTAAAACTCCATTTCCAGGGTGTCTGACACATCTCTGGCCTCTATGCGCATTGCATACACATGCTACACATACATACATGCAGGCAAAACACTCACACATAAAATAAAAATAGATTTCTAAAATATTTTAATAGGATGTACCCATCTGACACTTTAAAAATAAAATTCTTTATCAATCAACACTTGAATCAATGATGAAAGAATTGACAAAACTTTGCAATAGAGTTTTATAAGCTTAAATACTATTTTCTCTGAGGATGCCACATAAGACACTCAACCCACTTGTGAAAGAATTGTACTCTTGCTCTGGAGTGTGTTACTGAATATGTTAAAGCTGTAGTGAAAAGCTTCTAATCATGTAGTTATTAAAAATTTTTTAAATAATAATAAATATATATATAAACTTAAAAAATAGTAGTTGAAGAAAAGGAATAATCATTTCATGAAAAACATTACCATTGAAATCTACCTGATGACTTTATGTCCATGCTCAGATGCCAAGGATCTCAGAAAGTAACCAATTGTGACTAGTAATAAATATATAGAGATTAGAAACACATGTGCAAACATGTTAATGTCAATTGCATTAAAAATGAAGTTTCTGTATGAAACTCTGTATTTTAATAATGAAATGGATATCTTTTTTAAAGGTTCAAACCTCATTTAATTTTATGTCTTAGAGGGTTTATACTGAGTGCAATATTGTATAACTGTAATAATTCAACTATAAACCTAAAAATGTACAGCCAATTTTATAAGAGATGCTTCCTAGCTCAGAAAATTGTTATTGAATATGTCAATGCTGGTGTAATGAAATGCTTCTTCTAAGTAGGTGGTTATTAAATAAATATTTTTTAAAAAAAATTAAATGAAATTTTAATTCCTTCAGTCAGACAACGCAAGTTCAAGGTGGGATTCTGTTTCTGCTGTGGCCTTGGGAAAGTCCCTTGGTACCAGCCCTCACGCAATTCTCTTCTTCTCTGTGTTGCAATGGCATTAGGGGAGATGGAACTTTCCAGCATGGTGGCTACCAAAGTCACTCTTTGACAGCCACAGGAAATCCTGACCATGACCTCCTCCTCTCAGATCTGCAGATGCTCAAGTCCTCTTTGTGAAACTTAGGGCCTTGCCATGTAGCCCGTGAACAGCTCCTACACGCTCTAGGTTCTAATACATGAGCTGCTGTGTAAAGAGTTACTATCATGCGTTGTTTAAGGAATCACAAGTAGAAAGGGTCTGTGTATGTTCAGCTTATATGCAGATTTTTTGTGAATATTTTCAATTTAGAGTTAGTTGGATCCAGAGAACACTTGGGCACAGAGAGCCAACTATATAAATATCCGTGATCTAAATCAACTTCACCTTGTAAAGTATTTCCTTATGGGCCTCCTCTTCTAGTTCTCATAGTGGAATATAGGCTCAGCCATTTTCTTGCCAGGGACTATCTTCTATATTTCCTTTAAAGTATTTGTGGGGTTTGTTTGTTTCTTTCTTAACTATGTCCATGGCTTAATCACATAATTACAAAAGTAATGCATATAAATGCAGAGTCTTTGAAATATACATAAAAGATGAAATTGTATCTCTGAAACTATTAAAAGCATGAAATTTTAACTAGAAGCAAATATCTTAATACAAATTAACTAAAGAAGGAGAAGCACATGTGTTTTCCTCGAGGCTTTGCGTGCCATATTCCTTCGAGACGTTCCAATGAAGTGATGGAGATTTTCACAATACCATTTCATTGTTCATTATTATTCAAAAAAAGAAAGTTCTCTTGAAGGCTAGGGAGATCAGTTAGATCAGTTGATAAAGTGTTTGCTACACAAGCATGTGGAGCTGGGTTCTGATCCCCAGCACATATGTAAAAGCCAGATGCAGGAACATGAGTCTTTAACCCTAGCACTGGAGATTGATTGGGGTGGGGACAGGTAGATCCTGGGTGTTTGGTGAGCAGTCAGCCTAGCCAAATCCATAAATTCCAGCTTCATTGAGAAACTCTTGTCTCAAAACATAAGGTAGAGGGCAATTGAGGAAGATGCTTATATGAACCTGTACATGAAACAGAGACACACCATTCTTGTCTCTTCTCTCTCTCTCTCTCTCTCTCTCTCTCTCTCTCTCTCTCTCTCTCTCTCTCATCTATTTTGTGTGTTTGCTATAACTTCTTTTACATTTTTTCCCTGCTTATACTAAGTAGATTTATATGCAGGGATCCTTTCATTGTAATTGATTGCGTGGTTCCCAGAACCAGCGCACCTAGGAATCACATTGAAATATCAGTGCAATTTGAGATCGAACTTCAGCTGTGTTTTAACTGAACTTTCAAACAAACATGTTATATGTCCATTCACCAAAAACCAGTGTGGTGAAGGTCATATATTCCCAATTTTGTCAATGAAAATACAAAAAACAGGTTTATCACTCTCATTTTTCCTTGCTATTCAAAACAGCATGTTCGTAGTCTTAGTGCCGTGTTTATCCAGGTGATCATAATTTGACTGATTTTGATCTTTCCAGATAATCAAGTAGCCAAGTTGTATTTCCTTCTTTAGAAATTCATAAATATATTTTACCCTTTCCAAATGATTTTCATGGTTACAAGAAAGAAAGCCCTTACAAAATAGCAAAGGTCCCCCCCCCCATTAATTTGCTGCAGACTGCTGATCTTCTATCGGGGTGACGTGGTACCTAGAGTGCTCTCTGGTTTGTCTGTGAAATGTCTCCATGGCTAACTTGTTTTCCCCATTGCTTCCCCTTCCTTAGGCAGCTCATTCCCGTCAGCAGTTCACCACTGACATGTGCAGAAGTCATTGAACTCCAGCCTGTTTGTGGCTCACTGTGTAAACTTCTCCATTCATTAATTCACTACAATTAAACAAATATTGACAAAAGGGCATACTGTTTTTCCTTCCCTGTCTTTCGGTATGACTTTATTTTCTAGTCCTCTTCCTTAACGTGTCTGTAGATGCATTTCGTATTTATAGTTCTCTGTTGGTAATCGCCTCTGCTCCCTCCTTGCAATGTGTCTCTGCATTTTTGCCTATTTTCCTTTGCATTTGTCTTTATTAATCAAATTAATTTAGATGTTCAGTCCTTTCTCTGTCTTTAATGCCCTATGGATTTCCGAGTATAACCAGTCTTGTCTCTGGCCTCCCATTACATGGTCAAACCAGTCTTGTCTCTGGCCCCCATTGCATGGCCAGATCGTGCCTCTTCCTCGGTTTCTTGTGAGTGCCATTCCTTAGTTCATACGCATGCTTCTCTAGATTTTACCCACCTCTTCGCTGCTGCACGTGACAGCATGCATTGTGCTAAATAGAGAGAGAAGGTGGAAACATGGATGGCGTCTGCACTGGGGGATCAGTGAAAATATTGTTTTACAAGTTTTTTCCTTTGAGTGAGTGTCATTGATTCAGATGCTTCAAGATTAAAGTTTACCATCATCTCAAGCATTTCGTAACAAAAGTCAAAGCAAGCTAAGACGGCAGTGCCCACAAAAACCTTGGCTCATGTTTCTGCTTTCTGAGCAGGAATGAACTGGGTGAAACTTCCACTGATGTCTTATTTGAGTGGGAGATTTCCTTCAAAGCACTGAAAAAAAGTCCTGGTATAATCCTTTAGTTTACCATCACAAATATTAAAGATCTAGAAAGAATCCAATTTACACAATTTATGGCCCATATACACCATCTTTTTGGGAGAAGGTGAGGCTGTGATTTGAGACACGGTCTCTCTGTAACCCAACTGGCCTGGAACTCTCTCTGTCGGCCAGGCTGGCCTCAATCTGAAACAAGGTGTGACACAAGGATTAAATCTGATACAAGGATTAAAGGTGTGTGCCACCATACCTGGATCCATCATTTATTTTATGTTTATGAATATTTGTCTGCATGTAAATATGTGCATTGTGTGCATGCTTGGTGCCTTCAGAGGCAAGGGGTGTCAGGTCCCATGGGACTGGAGTTTCAGGTGGTTATGTGCCACCATGTGGGTGCTGGGAACGAATCCAGCTCCTCTTCAAGAGTAGCAAGCACTCTCAAGTGCTGACTCTCCTCTCCAGACTCTACACCATCTTTCTTTTAATTTGCTTGATCCTTTAAACACCTAAGCATGCTGTCTAGAGGTTGCTAATATTTTAAAATAGAATAAAACCACTTTGTGAAGATGTGAACAAGCTCTGATTGCTTGTCTAACCCCTTCTGCTTCATCTCTGTAATTCAGGCAGAGAGTTGGTCTTTAACACTTGCGTCAAAGGAGTAGAATGGTTAAATGAAAATGTGGTTTCATGAAATGTATTCTTGTAATTTAGTAGAATATTAGAAACAGGTTTTCAGAATCTCTGTCTTTCAGTATAAAATAAGTAATCAAGCAGAATATTTAGATGTATTATCAATGTACAGCAAATTTTCATGATTATTTCTCAGAAAAATCAAATTTTAAGAGTATGGTTAGTTCCTTTTGCTATTTTATGCATTGAAATGGGGAGATTACTGCGTTTTAACACAGTGAATGTAATGAAGGACTTTTCCTAGGAAGTTACGAAGAAACATCTATTTGCCCCAAATAGAGCACTGACATTAGACCAAAGAAACAATTTCACCAAAGCTTAGCTTGCTGCACCAGAAAATGAGCGAGGGTCACATATTATGAACACTCTTGATTTGGAGGCAGCTTCATCTCCAAAGACCCACCCCAGCCTGGGTGACAACCCACAAAAGCTGCATCCTGAAGCTCCCTATACGGCGTTCAGGATGTTCCACTGAAGAAAGTCTTTCCTCCCTGTGGTAATGACCTTTACAAGATGGACATACTCTGGACAAATGGCTTTTAAAAATATTTTATTTATTAATATATGATCCTATCCAGGGACATGCACTCTGCAGTCTCTTATTCTCTAAAACTTAACCAGTTGTGGCCTTCTGTGTAGATCACACTTTGTTGTCTGAGAAAGCTTAGCAGCTGAGAATTGAAGAATGCATTCGTATTCTAAGCCCTGTTATGCTGTGTTCCATGAACAACCTTAGGTGTCAAGGTTCCACTGTGATGTGTCACTTAGGGCTGGGTATCTCTCAGACATATATTCTCTGTGTGTGATCAGTTGTGGAAGTCATTAACATCTATCTGTTGCAAAAAGAAGTTTCTTTGATGAGTGGTATATAGTATACTTGTCTGTGAATATAAGGACCCATATTTAGCATGCAGTACGAAATTTCATTGTCTAGAGATATGACAGAGATATGGTTTTCTCCAGGACCTATGACCTCTCTAGTCATGTGTATTTCACTGTGTTTACAGTGCCACCCATGATTTCCCTCCCATTGAGAGGGATTTAATCCTAATTAGATAGCTATTGATTGCCCCCCTACATAAAATTGCCACTGCTGCACCAACAGAGATAGTTTGCTGTGCCAGCCATTGTGGTTATTAGGCTTTGGACCTCGGTTGGACCATTGATTGATTTTCTTCCTTAGCAGCTTACATAGTATCCTCTAGAACTGTGAGAGCTAGTCTTCAGGGAGAAGTCTTCCAGGTCAGTTCCAGCTCCAATGCTCCAAGTCCTTCGTGTCTGAAGTATGTCCTGTGTTAAGCAATAGAGTCTTTGTTGTTTTAGGAATCTCTTGGACTACCCTGACCAACAACTGGAAGAGAGGTGTCTCCTGTCTGGCACCGTGTTCTTTGTTAGAGTCTTCCGGTATACACGTGTACTCGTGTTCAGATACTATATCTGTATTTTCAGGGGGTCTTTGAGTTAATAATTTGCCTCTGACTCTTTATTCCACCTAAACCTAATTGATCTCTCTTCTCTCTCTCCCTGTCTAACCTCCTTCCTCCCTCTCCAGTTGAAGTACCCCTATTTTCCCCTTGATAATACCTACCTCATATTATGCTCGCTCTCCTGAGTTCCTTCTACCCTTCCCCCATGTTCCTTGTATGTCCTTCTCTCCTCCCTTTCCAGTTCAATACTACCATTTTCCCCAGTTCCCCATTGGTAACATCTATTTACTACTGTCCCCTTCTCTAGGGCTCTTTCTTTCCCTTTGCCTTGTGTTTCCTTTCCATTTTCCTGGCTCCTACTGTTACAACAGGATATATACTCACATGTAAGGGATTGCTACTACTATCTGCAAATGAGAGAGAACATATGTTGTTTGTTTTTCTGAGTCTGAGTTACTTCCCTTAGTATAACAGTTACTAGTTCCATCTATTTTCCTGCAAATTTCCTTACCATTGAGTAGAGCTCCATTATGTAGATGTACCACATTTTTGTTATCCATTTGTCAGTTGAGGGACATTTAGGTTGTTTGCTTTTCTTAGCTATTGTGAAGAGGGCAGCAACAAACATGGATGTACAGGCATCTCTACAGAAGGATAAATTCTTTGGGTATGTGCCAAGGAGTGGTATAACTGTATCATGCTGTTTTTTATGACTATATTTCTATAATATAGTTTGAGATCTGGTATGGTGATCCCCTCAGCATTCCTCTTTTTGCCCAGGATTGCTTCTTAAATTATTTAAAAAGATAGAGACTGGGGGAGAGCTCCCAAACTCCTTCTATTAAGCCAGCATCACTCTAATTCCCAAACCAGGTAAAGAGACAACAAAAAGAGAAACTATAGGCTCATTCATATCCGCAATAAACGTAGATGCAAAGATTCTCAACAAAACACTCGCAAACCACATACAGACACACATCAAAAATATCATCCACCAGGATCAAGTCGGTTTTATTCCAGAGATGTGGGGATGGTTCAATACATGTAAGTCAATAAAAGCAATAAGTCATATAAATGGACTTGAAGACAAAAATCACACAATCATCTCAATAGATGCAAAAGAACGCCTTCGACAAAATCCAACGTACATTCATGTTAAAGGCCTAGAGGCAATTGGACTGGAGGGAACATTCCTCAACATAATTAAAACTGTATACAACAGACCAACAGCTAACATCATTCTAAATGGATAAAAACTGGAATCATTCCCATTAAAATCAGGACCCAAACAAGGATGTCCACTATCTCTACTCTTTCAATATGCTGTTTGAAACTATTGCTACAGCAGTAAGACAAGAGAAGGAAATTATAGGAGTCATAATTGGAAAAGAAGAGCTCAAATTTTCACTGTTTGCAGGTGATATGATACTATACCTAAGAGATCCCAAAGTACATCAGAAAACTGCTAAGAATGATCAATACTTTCATCAAAGCGCCAGGTTACAAAATCAACTTACAAAAACAGTCACCTTTCTATATAACAATAACAGGCAATTGCAGAAAAAGTACATGAAAACCCTCCCATTCAGAATAGCCTCAAAAAATATGTAGGAATACACCCAACCAAAGACAATGAGAATTTTAAATCTTTAAAGAAAGAGACAGAGGAAGGCACCAAGAGATTAATCTGTTATCTTAATGTCAATATTTTAGCAACAAGCACTATAATTCTGGAATTTGTCTAGCTTAGGGTTAAAAAGGAAGCAAGTGAGGGAATAGAGAGATAGCGCAGTGGTTAAGAACTCTGACTGTCCTTGCAGAAGACCCAGGTTCGAATCCCAGCACCTACACAGCAGCTACCACCTGTCCGTTAACTCCAGTTCCAGGGATCCAACAGTCTCTTCTGTCTTCCACTGGCATTGCACGACATGGCTGCACATGCAGGCAATACATGCATACACACACACACACACACACACACACACACACACACACACAAATAAAATACGAAGAAGCAAGTGAAAATAGAAATAATAGCATAGGGCCTGGAGAGATGGTTCAGCAGTTAACAGCATTTACTAATCTTGCAGATGGCCTGAGTTTGATTTCTAGCACCCAGTTGGCTACTCACAATTGCTTATAACTCCTGTTTCAGTGGGTCCAATGCCCTCTTGCACACATGGGCACCTGTATACATGTGGTACACGTAAACACACATAGATAGACGTAAAATTGAAAAAAAACTTTAAAAAAGAAATAATAGCATAAAACTAAATTACAAAAGAGTAAGCTTAAAAATATATAACCTTTAAAATTGAAGTTAGACCAATGTTTTAGCTGGGGTCTTGTTTCTGTCACAGAATGTCTGACATCACTTAAAAAGAGGAAAGATTAATTTAGCTCACACTTGCAGAAATTTCAGTCCTTAGAGTTGATAAGAGTATGGCAAAGAGGGTTAGCTTAGCTCATGAAAACTAGGAAGATGGGACAGAGGGAGGGAGGAAAGGAAGGAGGGAAAGAAATAATGGGTACCAGATACACCTTGAGAGGTACCCCCTCCCTCCTGTGCCTTCCTTCCTCTAGCCAGGCCCCAATGTCACCATCACAACCTGCCATGGCACCACTAGTGAGAGCCCAAGCACTCAATTGCCAAGCTTGGTGGGGACACTTTACATTCAAGTACTGTTCTCTGATAACAAAAGTTGAACAGTTTCCATATCATAATGGACTGGGAAACATGTTTAACCAAATTTCTATATTTTGAGACATAAATTGCCTAGAATTCAGCAACGTATGAAGATTACCTCTAGCAATAATATTCAGGAGTGTGTACTATTGTGTCTTTATAAAAGAAGAGGCCAGTCTACATAACATGATTTTTAGGAGGTAGAGCTATTGATTTTTCTATATTTTTCAGCTTACATAAAAAAGAATACACTTACTTTAAGAGACTTACTCCTTTTTTAAAAAAATAAAGCTTTGTACACTTGCATAGCATATATTTTTTTTTCAAAGCAACTTCAGGCTAACAAATTCCTTATTACGAGACACTTTGAAGTCTCCTTTCACCCGCCAATGGTTTGTGTTAATTGTTGGATTCCCTATGTCAATTCATAGTGGGAAAGTTACAACGGCACCCAGATTTCAAAACCCAGAAAGAATATGCTGGTTCAGAGAGCTAGAACTTAAAGTTTAGAAATAAATAAATTACAACTTTTTTGACATGTCTAGAGTAAGTTAAGTTCAGAAAAGACAATGTTTATATTCTAGAAAATTAGCAATGCTGCTTCCTCCTCCCCTCACACACAAGTACACAAAAATTGTTACACGAGCTTTATGGAAATTACTTCAATTCAGAATTACATAGAAATTCAAGAATGGCTACACTTATTAAGACAATAAATGTGAGTTTCCATAAAACTTCATGTTTCAACCAGAAACCCATTAGTTGGCTCATTTGCCTGTGATGATGTTATGACTTATGTCCACCAATAATATTTTTAAAATTACAGAAACTCAAGATTCCCTGTAAGTCATCACAGATTTCACTGAGTTATATGTATCTGTGCTCATTTTTTCTCCTCCTCCTCCTTCTCTCCTCCTCCTCTTCCCCTTCCTCCTCCTCCTCTTCTTCCTCCTCACTTTCCTCCTCCTCATCCTCTTCCTCCTCTTCCTCTTCTTCCTTCTCTTCTGCCTCCTCATTTTTCTCCTCCTCCTCCTCCTCCTGCTCCTCCTCCTCCTCCTTTTCTTCCTCTTCATCACCACCCTCTTCTTCCTCTTCCTGTTCCTCCACCTCCTCCTCATTTTTTCTGGCATTTCTGGGGATCCACCCCAGGGCCTGGCACATGGTAGGTAACTGCTAACACTGTGCTACATCATCAGCCAGCTACACCTGTGCTAACTTTTAAGGAGGGAAGCACATTTTACAGAAAAAAATATGCTTTTAGTCTTAAATATGAGGGAACAATGAATAAAGGAGCAGCTCCAAATCCTTCTGATGGGCATGCGAGTCACATCCTCCAGTGTGAGACAATAGTATGGTTATATCAAAAAACTGGGAGTTCCATACAAGTTAGAAAACATCCTATATGCTATAGCTAATAGCTCTGGATATTCCCCCAGGCAATGAAAAGTCATTGAAATATTTTAAGTATGACCATGCCTTGGCTAAATGTTTGTTTTGGGAAATCTACTCTTGAAGTAAACAGATGGACCTACAAGAATTGGACTGAAGACGATAGTCCACTTAGAAAGTCCTAGAGTGCTGTCGGTGAAGGTATGACAGGTTGTACTGACACCAAGGTAATGTGAGGAAACCCTACAGGTGCCAACTGAAAGCAAAAAGTACTTGGGGGGTCATAATAGGAGCATGCATGACTTGGAGGTGAGAAGATCCTTGAATGAGTCTGCTGTTTATTCTCCAGTTTTTTATTGTTTTTTTTTTTTTTTTACATTTGGAGAATTACCAGAGGCATGAAAAGGTCCTCAACTGGGGTGAATTTTCATGTCAGGGGTAACATCACCCTGACAAATTTTATAGTTTAACAGTAGGTTTCAGACGGAAGAATCTGGGTTCCTATGTGGATGGACTCTTGGAAAAGTGGTGAGCTACTACAGAGAGCACGCTGTCAGTCTAGATCAGAATGAGGTGGGAACTGAAGGAAGAGCTACAGGTCTGGGGATACCGAATTGTGTTTAGTATATTTTGCTTTTGAATTTTTATTGGACTTAAAAGCTTATTTAAAGATGAAATTTTGACAGATTCTCTGTTACTTATGCATTATCAAATTTTATCTTCACAACTGTGATGTGTATAAATTATTATTTATTTATTGCACACATGAATAAAAGGAAGAAGATACAAGATACACAACTGCACTCTATGTATCTATCTTTAAGTATACTTAGTACGATTTCCAAATTATTAAGCTATAAGGAAACACAAATATGTAAGCATTTACAAGAAAACTATTCCAACCTTTCACGAAATCTCCAGCATCTTGCCTTATTGAAACCTGTGTCTCTTCTAGACATGGACCTTACTGGGTAATTCTGCTTTGAGAATGCTCATGTTTTCCATGAAATTACACAGTCGATGCTATTTTTTTCTGTGTCATTTCTATGTTGAGTTTCCCTTTCTCACGTCCTTCCCAAAGTGGCTTGGTTTGCGATGTGTGGTACGGTTGGGAGCTTTACTGTTTCTGTCCTCTAGCATTTTAGCTTATTTTTTTCCCAGACAGAGTCTCAGTATGTATTCCTTGACTGGCCTGGAACTCGGTATGCAGACCTAAATGGCCGCAGTCACAGAGATCTGCCTGCCTCAGCCTCTCAAGTGCTGGGAATAAAGATGTGTGTCCCCACACCCAGCTTCATTTTAGCTTTTTAAAACAAAATTTATTGAGAGTTTTGGTGCCACCCAGACCGTACATATCTCGTACGTTGACCGTGACCATTAGAGATTCAGAGTATAGCTCACATGTGGGATGCTCCGTCTTCCTTGATGAATTATGTCTCCTATTTGCCATGTCATTCATTTTTAAGTCAAACTGACTTCCCACATTATACATAAGCCACATTCATTGATTGTTTCTTAGTTGATGGGCATGTGGACTGTTTTCAGTTTTTGAATTTCCTGAATAATGCAGTTATCAGCATTCATGTTTTTATATAAAAAAAGTCTTAACTTCTACAGGGCATATACCTGGGTGTGGGATTAATGGGTTGAGACTTAGTGTAATTTTAACATTCTCAAAAACTTAACAGCAATAAATCAGATGTCACTTCTCCACATTCTTGTCAACACTTGTTAATATCTTCATCTTTTATTTTAGCCTTCCTAGTGGATATGAAGTTTTGTTCTGGCTTGGATTTCTGTAACAAGTAGTGACCAAACCAATCAGTTTTGTGCTAAATGGTGTTTGAGGTCACAATTTTTGATGTGTATGTACAGCATTTCATTTTCTGTTTCCTTTCCCTCTTTATAATTTTGTTTTAAATGCTGATTAAGTCCCTCTAAATTAGGATCATCACTCTAAATGAGTTCTAACCCACATTTTAGAAAACCCTCAGCTGGGTGATTTACAGGTATCTTTCAAGATTTAACACAACCATGTTTTACATGCCATTATTCCTTTAAATGCTTCATAAACAGTGTTTACTTAGTATTCATAACAAGACTTTGAAGCAAGAATAAAAAAATCTCATTTTATGGGGCTCAAATTCAAAAGTCAAATAAATAAAATAACTGCCTCTAAGGCCCATGCTGTTTTGTGCTTTATTGAAATAAAGTCTAGCCCTATTCAATTGACCCTTCAAAATTAAGTAATCTTAGAATCCCCAAAGATCAATCTTTTCGATGGTTTTGATGCTGCTATTAATTATATTACTGAATAACTAATACCTTTTAGTTTACTTGCTTAATGATGTCTACTTGATTGATTGATGATTTTAAAAGTTTTGAGATTTTTCTTTTCTGTCTACACTGTTAATATGTGCTTTTGATAGAAATTTGGAAACATAAAGCCACAGGGGAAAAGCATGTAGACACCTGTCATCCCAGCATCAAAGAGTACTTAGATTATGGCATGAATACTTCTCGTCCCTCTTCATCAAAACTGGAATCAAGCTTCTATACATGGGAAAAATACATTCACAATGCATGATTAAGTTTTATTTATATAGAATTTAATTTATATAGAATACCATCATGAAGAGTCTCCTTCAGTCGTTAAATTTACACCCTGATGCCTAGCTTTCTGTCTTCTTTCCTAAGCTGTAGTGAAATTAGAATGTCTGACTTCTAAATACTGTGAGTCTCAGACCCTAGCCAATTTCCTTCCAAGGCCTCAACATTCTGACTCTCATCACTTATCTATGTGTCAGTTCTGAATACCTCCAGTTTGCCATCCTCCAGAGTTCTCTTTGCTTTCAGGAAGGGGCTTGTAAAACTAATTTTAACAGGGATAATTTCGTGTTTGTCACATTTAGCAATTCTCTTTCATCCATGTTAGCTAATTGACCAACACCCAAGTCAAAAGTTGTAAGCCACTTATTATGACCGTTCCAGAAGAAAACTAATTTAAACATTTATGATCTTGACGAGTGGGATTTATTTTCAATGAGGCTCCATTTCTGGAACACAAATGAGATCAAGGAGTTTGCCTGGTGATTGAGAGCTGGCTGCCTCATCACCCCCCTTCATCCATGTGGAGGAGGGACAAGTCAGAAAACATCAGGAATTAGCATTTCAAATAGATGTGATGTGTAGCACAAGAGGGATGTTTCTTTATTCCATTTCTTTAAAAATCAACCGTCCTTAACTCCAGTTCCAGGGGAATCCGAAGCCCTCTTCTGACCTCCGTAGCATTGCACGACACAGGTGCACTCACATACATGCCAGCAATACACTTATACACATAAAATAAAAATAATAAAATATATTTTTTTAAAAAATCATCCATGGAGTTCTTGCAGTAAACCTAGGCTAGAATTGACATCTGGGAATTGGCAGTAAGAAGAGTTCAAGACAACAAGCAGATAGTGCCCTTCCTACCCTCATGAAGTGATAGAGTCCTGTAGGTAGAGGTTGTTGTGTTTAACTGAAGGTGCGCTTCTGATCCTCATGCCTCCACTTTCTGAATGCTGGGATTGCAGGTGTGCACCACTATGCCAGTGTATGTAGATGGAAACCATGCTTGTGCATGTTAGTCGAGCACTCAGTGACGCTCCTGGTCCCATGCATGTCTGATTCAATAGCTCCTTGAAGTATTCGGGGCAAATTAGACTTCTTTCAAAATGAATTATCATGGGGAGAAAGGCCTTGTGGGGAATAATAATGGAAAAGACTGTCTTTTACTAAAATAGAAAATCTGAGCTAACTATACATAATGTACAAGGAAAAGCATTAGGCATCTTGACCTGAGTAAGTCTAGTTCTATTGGAAACATTCTGGCATGATATTCTCTATTTTAAAACACAAAATGGTATATTGAAATCATATTTTAACTTAAATCAAATTTATTATATTTAAAAGATTTTATGTCTTTAAATTTTATATATGGGCTAGAGAGATGACTCGGCAGTTATGAAAACTTGTGCCTCTTGCAAAGGACTCAGTTTCAGTTCCTAGCACATACATGGCGACTAATAGCCACCCATAACTCCAGTTCCACGGGATCCGATGCCCTCTTCTGGCCTCCATGGGCACTGCACACAATGTGGTGCTCATACATGCAGGTAAACACTCATTCGCATAAAAATAAATAAAAGTTACTTTTCGTGCTGGTATATAAAATTGTATTTCTTGATATTGTATTTATTATTTTTATTTTATGTTATGAGTGTTTTGTCTGCATGCATATAGGTGTACCACATATATGCAGTGCCCACAGATGCTAGGAGAGGGCATCTGATTCCTTGTAACTGGAGTTACAGATTGTGAGCTGCCATGTGAGTGCTTGGAACTAAACTTGGGTCCTCTGCAAGAGCAGCAGATAGTAAGTCTTCTAAACCACTGAACTATCCCTCTGTTTCCAAGCAATGTAATTTTAAAGAGGTAGGAACGCAATTTTAAAATAAAAAGATTGTTAGAAATGTTGTGCAAATACAGTTTTAAATTAAATAACATTTTGAATCATTACAATGTGAGATTCAGAATATATTTTGAAACATTGCACAGTTTGTTCCTATTTTAAGCACTACTTTGTGTATGTTGTACATTTGTAGGATTTTTTTCTCTGACTTTTTAGTCTCTGATCATAACTTACTTTGGTCTCTAGTTACATCTTACATGTTGACAGTAAACACTGGCTAAACTTAACATTTTTCCTTAAGCATTGGTCTTATCCCTGTGGGAATTCTCATTTTGGAGTTGTTTTCTTACAAGACATAAAATGGAATGTATTCTTAATCTGTTTTATGATAAAGAAGAAAACCCAGTTACTGTCATACAGTATTCTCTATGCCAGCCTCCTATGATTTATTGATTGGTGCAAGTATGGACCCTTCAATGGCTGACATCACTGTAATATGAGGATCCCATAAGTGAAATAGGAAGCACTTCTCTCCTATTACCTAGGTGATATCAAACTTTTCCGTAGGTTACAGGGACTACTTTGGAATAATAGAACAAATCTGTGAACAAAGCCACCTCAGTGCATAGAATGAGCAAGTGGATTCTCTCATGGATCAAAGCCTGTGATTTCCAGGCTGATGTCCAGACACCAGATGGCTGTAAAATCCTTTCATCCAGAACCCCGGCAGCCTGTTTCAGTTACATTGCTCTTGCTAATATTTGTAGTGACTGCATGGTCCCCGGTGCATGTGCTCACTACTCTGTTAGGCGGACACCATTCCTTTTGAAGGTGGATCACATGGCTCCAAGGCAAGCTGCAATCCTTGACATGAATCACTACCAGTCCTGGCTTGGGGTGAAAATTTTATATGCAGGCATCTTCTCAGAAGGGACATTCTTTTCATGAAGAAGATGTAGAAATGACTTAGCCACTGTTATGAATTCACTTATTTTTTTTTATCAGCAATACCTCTCTCTATATGTGACTAACAGGCAGGTCTAGCATCTAAGAATTCCTAAGTCCCTGTTTTCTAGAAGACCAATGAAGTAACAATCTCATGACAGGCCAGCAAAGAAAAAGAAAGTCCATTGTCACTGCACCGCCTCACAGGCTGATCTCACTCACTGAGAAAGGGTTTTGCAAGTGCTGTTTCAACAATCCAGATTTTCCCTTCAAATGTTTCTATGATGTGTTTTATCCCCTTTTGAGTTATTTCCTCTTGATCAATATGAGGGAGAATGTCGCTGCTTGAAAGGGGTATGGATGGACTCTAAATGCTGCTCTTGTGAACATTCAAACACACACACTGTATAAAATTCAGGAAGCGCTCTTTGCATGCGTAATCAGCTTTGCTTATAAACTCTATATAGAAAAAAAAATCAAATGGCTTAACATTACATTTGTAATCTTGTTGCTCTATTATGTGCCAGAGCCCCAAATCAACCTGAGTTGACAGAGAAATGAAATTTCTCAGCCTTTGCTTGGCATGCATACTGTTTATGATTTTAGGGATTATATTCATTTTCAGCATTAATTTCATCGAATAAGCAAAAATGTCAAACTTTGTTTACTAATTTTATACTTATCTGTTCTTTTAATATCCTGTCTTGGTTCTCTAGTTATAACATAGATGAACCTAAAGTTTGCTACAAACATTTGCCATTAGCCTCTTCTAAAAAAAATTAAATTCGAGGATAATCCTACCTCCAGAGCTTATTCTGTTCCTGGCCATTGACTGTGACAGCGGAGGGCTCATCTGAGAGCACCGGAGCATCCCATCTAAAAGCATAAAACATATTACATTTCATGAAAAAGCTAATTCAGATTGTTTAATTCTGGTAATATTGCCTCTGTCACCTTCAAAATCAAAATGTTCTTTCCTGTTATTATAAGGAAAACAACCAAATTGCTAAAAAACCCATTTGAATACACAGCTGCCTTGTGTTGCATGCTAATTTGATTAAAAACGCTCGTGCCTCACCAGCATTTTTACATAAAACACACTGGTGAATTTAACAAAGACTATTTTAAAAAATATACACAACGGATGAGATTTGATGACCCAAATCCGCCGCAGTGACCACCGGCCCCCGCTGGACTGAACAGCAAAGTCTTTGGCCTGTCTTGGAAGGCGTGAAACAATTGCCCAGCTATGTTTGTTTGCTCTCCGCTTTGGGCACCGAGCCAACCTCATTGCAAATAACTGCATTAGTCAAGTGTATCCAAATTATTACAACACAGCGTCCATCCCCGTTATTGCTGTTAAAGCATTTTCTGAATCTTCCTGTCACTACAAAACGTTTATTTGAAGGGTGAGCATCACATAAATTCAGGACCACTTGGATTTATAGCAGAGTGCAATTCCTTTCACAAGTGGTTTATTTTCCTGCCTCTCTTTTGAGAAGGAACCTTTAGAGTGCTTACTGTCGGGATCTTGTTCATTCAGGAGACTTTCTGACCCTTGGGGTCTTTGACTGTCGATTTTTGCATTCTTTCCACTTATTTCTTAATTTCTTTCTCAAGATATTTTTCTAGGATATTTTCATCCAATATTCACTTATATTTTAACTGTTACTAGCATTGCGTCTTAAATAATTGTGATGTCAATGCATTGGTAAACAGGAAAAGCCAAGCTACCGGCAATCTGTACAATTGAATAATCTGGGTGTTTATACATTTTATTCCTTTACTTACAGGGGAGCCACGATCTAGTTCTTCATAGAGAAAGGAAATCCCAGGTCCATCCTTGTGTCCATCCTGGTGAATGCATACATCAATGGGCCTTTTTCCAAGTGGCTCCATACTCTAATAATAGATAGTTACCTCAGGAGACACCGGCTTCTTAGTCCACAAGTTTGCCAAGAGAAAGTAAAAACTTGATCCAGTATAAACCATCTTGACTTATTTAGGCTTCTAAGTGAATCACATTGCATACTGTTGGGCTTTGCTCATTTGCGTTGTTGTTGTTGTTGTGGATGCAGCTCTGCTCACAATACCTTATATATCCAGGTCTCAGTTTATTCTTCTACATCGTTGAGGCAACAAGTTGTCTCAAGTTGCTTCTTAAAATCTTGAATTAATAATTTTAATATCTGTACTATCAAGATCATCTATAGGACTAATGAACAAATAACTGTAAACAGTTCCAAACCGGATGTACCTACTACAGATTTAGTACTTAAATACATGGTTCTTTGATCTGCACAATTAGACATGTTTTGGAAAATGTTAGAAAATTTTAGAACAAACCCAGTTATATTTTTCTGAAAAACTAAAAAATGAAACAATTGTGCTCCCAAAAAGGTTGGATTCTGCTAAAAGCTATGAAGTTCAAATTAAACAAATATTTTATTTGTTCTTAATTTTACTCATGATATTTTTTAATGCGCCACAAAAATATTTCTGTTAAAAAAGAGCAGAATTGGGGCTGTTCTATTGCTTCTATCGTTGTGCAAGATGAGAAGTGAGATAGACCTACCCCTCAGCCAAATAGAATGATAATATTTATTAAGCCTTCACACTCGGAAATACCATGAGAAGTCCACAGAGTTTGGAAGGCAAAACAGCTGTAAAATAGTAAAACATGTAAGTGAAAAGTACAAGCCAAACAAAAAATAATTTTTAAACAATAATCTCTAAGCTAACAGATGTCATGAAAATTACCTTTCACCTTTTTCTTAGGATTATGTATAAAATAATGAAAATTTAGACACTTCCTATAAATAAGACAGTTATTTGGAAAAATAGGTGCGAGTGCATAATTATACATGTGTTTTAAATCATTAAATCAAAGTATGTGTGTTTGTTATGTTTATCTAATGGGAAATGTAAATTTGAAGTAAAATTTGTCATTGAGTTATAGAATATTATTGATAATTTACATCTTGTTTAAAATTTTTATTATTTACTTATGTCTATGCATGTGTGCCTGTGTGGGGATTAGGACACATGTGTTCAGGTGCCTCCAGAGGCCAGAACAGGGTGCTGAATCTTCCAGAGTTGAAGTTTCAGGTATCAGACTTGGGTGCTGTGAACTGAAATTGGATCCTCTGGAAGAGAAACAAGCACTCTCAACAGCGGAGCCATTCTCTCCAGCCTCTGAATCTTTATAACTTCTTTTTTCTCAGTATTTCTTATGATCTTGTATGCATTCAAAAATTTTAAAGGCAATCTGTATGTTGTTTTCTGAAAACCTTATTAGGAGGCTATGAAAGAAACTAACAAGCTGTCTTTGAAGTGGTGATTTATCCTATATAATCTTACTTTTAATTTATCTTCTACCTTTTGAATCCTCAAAATTACTATTTTCTTTGTGGTATGAGATGATACACTTTCCCTAGTACTTGTCATATGGACATTTTGTTGAATCTCATCACCATTTGAATGTCATTAAAAATTTTAACTTAAACTCTAAAGATCACATTATGGTGATTTAATTTGCCTGGTTGTCTTTCTGTAGTGTATGGTAATGCATTAGTTACTTTTCTGCTGCTGTGATTAAACTACCATGACCAAATGTGATTTAAGGAAGAAAGAGTTTATTTTGGCTTAGGGGTGAGAGAGGCATTGCAGCAGGCAGCTGGTACAGGAAGCTAAGAGCTCACATCTTCAACCACAAACATAAAACAAGGAGAGTGAACGTCAAGTGGGGCAGGGCGATGAACTCTCAAAGTCCACTCCTAAGTGGCACCCCCCCTCCAACAAGGCCATGCCTCCTAAAGATTCCATGACTTCCCAAGGAGTACCACCAATGGGTGCCAAGTATTCAAATACTTGAGCCTATGGGGGCATTTCTCATTTAAACTACCACAGCCAATGAGGGGAAATAAGTGATTTCTAAGTGAGGTGAATCCCAGTGGCAGAACTATTTCTAGAAACTTCTAAGATATTATACCACAATAGACCACATGTTAATTTTAGAGAACCAAGTCAGAATGTTTGCAGAACATTCCGCTAGTTTGCTGGCTGCTGTCAAATGCCTTAGTCTGAGTGGCTTCAAAAAAATGAAAGGTTTAATATTTCACATCTTTGAAGTCATGAGATCCAAAGTTGACATGTCAGCAAATCCTGCTGTCTCTGATAAAGCTAGGATCGATTCATTATCCCCTCCCTCCTAGCTCCTAGTAGTTTAAGGTAGTATGGGCTTGTACCTGGCTCTCCTCTCCCTATGTTCTTCTCTCTGTGCATGTCTGCAGCAGTGGGAACATTTCCCCCGTTTTATAAGACAACTGATCATATGGTTAGGGTCTACACCAACGATCTAACTTTGATTTAACACCCTCTGCATCTTCTTCTAGAGGGACAGAATTCAACACAACTGTGTTTGATTGGCCATTCTTAGAGACTTTGACTTGTAGAGTTGGTCTTTTACATTTGGGAGCACAAACATCACTTATATATCTTCAGGACAAACCACCTGACTTTGAGCACCCTTAAAGAAGTAAAAAAAAAACAAACAAACAAACAAAAAAAAAAAAAAAAACAGCATGAAATCCCATTCAATATCAGGCATGCTCTGGAGAGACTTACAGAAAGCTAAAAGGGCTGGGGATATAGCTCAACCCAAGAGTGCTTGCCTGACATGAACAAGGCCCTGAGTTCAATACCTTGCCTACAGGAAGCAAAGAGTTTCATTTAGAGCTTGTGCCATTTTGCTGCCTAGTGTATAACATGTAGAAAGGTTTTTGAATTTACAAGGGAACATGAGGGCATTTTAGGTTGGAAGTACTTCTTTTCATTTCACAGATGAAGAAATACTTGAAGGCCCTAAGCAACATTTGGCCAAAGGGGGCTGGAGGGAAGAAGTTGGTGTTAGATGAATTAAACAGACAAACTTTCATCCATAATGAATATTTTATGCCTTAAAATATACAAAATTCGAAGCTTCATTTGGAAAGCCTATAGTTTCCTACGTAACACATATAACTACCAAAATGCAGACATACCACAGAAATGGATCCCAAAACACGGGCCTCCATTAAGTAACGTGTCAGTGAAAAGTATAGACACAGAAGGTACAGGAGGGAAGGAATGAGCTTAGAGAAGCCATGTCAATTAATATCCGCCCTAGGCCATCATAAGCCTGAGGTTTGGATTCACTTATTCTTTATTGTGCTGTTAGTATTTTCCCTCCTTACTCTGCTCTGATTATTTAGCTGACTAAGGCAACTAAAGTAGGATAGGTTGGGACATCTTTGCTTTTGCAGTTGATTTAAAGTAACACTTAAAGGCAGGAGACAGTTCCGAGGGTCATTGTACAACACTTATAAAATAATTATATGTGTTGCTTGGCATTGCCAGAAATATCTACATACAAAAATAGCAGAGCTCCACATCTAATGCTCTGTTTTAACCATACCTAGTAAGTGTCGAAGCAGAGTTAAAGTGAAAAAGCATTTGCTTTGTGAAAGATAATCAAATTATTACTTGTGCAAAGCATTTCTCTATTTCTATACTTTTGATATTACTTAAGCAATAAAAATTCAAATTCTCTGAGGCTATGAAATAGCTATGCAGGAGCAAGCAGATTATTTCACGTATCTTTAAGTTTTTCTTCTAAAATATTTTTTTCCTGTTTTGTTTTTCAATCAGGATCTTACTATATAGCCCAGGCCGGCTTGCTACTTATGACATAGTCCAGGCTATCCTTTAACTTAAACAATCCTCCTGCCTCATCTCCCAAGAATTGGGATTCTAGGCATGCACTACCATACCTCAGGTTTTCTAAAAATACTTAAATGTTAAGTAATGTCATTTAATTCTGAAGTGACTGCCCCCTCTTTTTTGGTTATAACTAACTTTCTCATGGAAAGGTTTCATTTTTAATAAAATCTGTATGTTCTTTGCTTACTCTGTTGAAACAATAGCATAGGAAAGGTTTTCTTTCTCTAGGCAGTAAAATATGAATTTGTGATAATAAGGTCCAGAATTTAAAAGGGGCCTTGAAAGGTGTTGGGAGATCAGCCTGTGTTCTCACCATAGCTGTGCAGAATATTACCTGTATGTCCTCAAAAAAGTTACCACAGGTATCTAGGTATGAGGAGAAGGAAACATAAGGTTTGTAGAAGAAGATATGGATGTAGATACTCAAATACTTTTTTAAATCATTCACTTTGGCAGTAAGGCAGAGCTCAGCTCTACTGATTGTGTTTCCCTTAAGTGGACACACATTTGTTTCTAAAGGTCCGTGTCACCAACCGCCTGATTCTCTGCAGTCTTTTCTGTGGAGTCCTGGCAACCTCTAAGCACATATGAAACTCTTTTACTCTGTTTATTAGCCATTGAGAGGATGTGAATATTTTAACTGTGTGAGAATACATATACTAGAACTTCTTTAAGATAATGCCCAAGAACTCAAACTTACGAAGATCAAGCAATTTTGGCAGAGATTCTCACGAGTGCACTGTAGTATTCCTATCTTAAGAAGATAACTGAAGGTACCAGTTATGTCAGGCTCTCGCTAAAACCAGCAGAATGGAGATTCAGTCAGTGTAAATCTCCATTTAGCAGATAGTTATTGAACACCCACTGTACGTTCAGGACTGTGTGTTCAATACTGGGGAATCAGCATGACGGAAAAGGATAAAAATCTACATCACGATTCTTAATTTAATGCTTCTTAATCATTTGCCATGACTTTAACACAGTACAACATTTATTAAACCCTACAAACACCCAGTATTAGATAAATAAAATTTCTAGAAATATATCATTTGATCTTCATAGTGATTTCTATGCAATATAGCATTATTTTGTCAATTTAAAAATGAGTTTAGACTTCAAGCAATTAAGAAATTTATAACCTTAGGTTATATGTAAATGTATAAAAGCAGTTTGTCCTAGAAAACTCTAAGTGAGATTCCATATTCTTAACTATCATCCCAGACATCTTTGAATGTGACTTCATCTTGCCTTTTAGCATATTATGTAATGTCATTTGATTTTAATAGTTTTGTGCCAAACTATCCTGAAGAAACTGTGAGAAACTGGGAAATGGATGATATACACAACCAAAGAAAGTAATTTGCTCTTTAAAAATATTATATAATGGCTAAAAAATTTGACTATTAGTGACATATAACAGTTTCTTTTTTAAATCTTGTTCCTAGGGTAGATTTACTGTGTTTATGTGTATATGATATGTATGTGTTTGTGAGGTATATGGATAATATGGGTGGTATATGTACATGTGTGCGTACATGATGTGTCTGTAGTGCGTGTAAGGTATTTGTGTGTATGCTGTGCATGTGTATGGTGTTATGTATGGCATATGGATAATATGTGGATGCTAGGTGAATGATCTATGTGCATGGTATATGTGTGTATGGCATGTGTATATGTAGTGTATATGTGGTATATGTGGTGTGTGTATGGTATGTGTATACAGTGTATATTGTGTATGGTGTGTGTGTGTATATATGTATTGTGTGTATGGTGTATGGTATGTGTATGCATATATGGTATGTATGGGGGGTGTTTATGGTGTGTTCATGTGTGTGTACATGTTCATAGGTTCACTTTTCTGCATGTATAATAAAGACAATATAGTGAGAAGTTACCCTGCTTTTGAATTTTACTCAGTCTATGAAATATTTTGGTTTTAAGATAAAAATAGAAAATTATTCAATCCCAAGGATTCAATTATGAAACTTATTTTTACAAATGCCAAAACAGGACTTATAATGTATCACCTACTGATCTAACTTCTTTACAAAGATGGATTCACTTAATATCACCACACAGTGGTAGAGGCAGGCATCACACAGCTAGCACGCAGCAAAGCAAATCCCTGATGAGGCTCTGTGTCCCAGCCTGATGCTTGCTAACACTGCAACAGACCACCATTTATTTGTTCACCAGATTCAATCCACTCTCCTGTAAAAAAATCGTGGTAGAAATTCAGTCTCTGCAAGATGTTAATAATCCCTTAATAATTTTCAGAGAAAACAATTTAATGAAAAAGAAGAAATTCATTTATTACTCAATTTTTTTAGACAAAAATGCCAGTGCTATTTATTCATACCCCGTTTTATACAAGGTTAATATTCCCATTCTAAGAAGTATCTGCCAAAGGCTCATATGTTCAAGCTTGGTTCTCAGCCAATGGCCTGATTGAAAGGCCATGGAATCTTTGCAGAATGGAATCTAGTTGGAGGTCTTAGTGGACCTTAGTGAAAGCATGCCCTCACAGGGGATTCTGGGATACTGGCCTCCTCTCTTCATTTGCTTCCTGGCTATGTGACAGTGACTTCCTCTTCTACATGTTTTCAGCATGACCTGCTGTCTTGTCCCTGGAGCATAGAACAAGCATAACAGAACCAACCAACTGTGAACTGAGCCTCTAAAACACTGAGCCTAAATAAAAACTTCCCCTTTATAATGTAATTATTTCATTACATACTATTTCATAGTAATTATATTACTATGCATTTTTGTCATACTAACAGACTAACATAATATCTGAATGCCTATTTATAACTTAACATTGTAATACTCATTCAGTGCATTCTTCAAATGAAATTTTCATGTTTTAGGGAACAGGAAATTAGTGCTAGAATTTCTGTATTAAAAAATTTAGTTATATCAGGGTGGAGAGATGGCTCAATGGTTATGAGCACTGGCTGCTCTTGCAGAGAACCCAGGTTTGATTCCCAGAACCCACATGGAGGCTAACAACCATCCCTAACTCCAGTTTCCAGGGATACGATGCCCTCTTCTGACTTCCATGTGCACTGCATGACACAGATGCAATTACAGACATGTGGGCAATGCACTCATACACATAGAAAAATAAAAATAGTAAATACAATGTTTTTAATTGAGTCGTGAAGCTAGAGCTGTAGCTAGTTGGTGGAGTGCTTGCCTCTCACGCACAGGTCCTGGCTTCTACTTCCAGCACCTCATAAACAGGGTGAGGTGCTGCCTGTCTATAATCCCGGCAATCAGAAGGCAGAAGCAGGAGCATCAGAAGTTCAAGGTCATTCTTGGCTACATACCAAGTTTAGGGCCAGCCTAGGATACATAAGTTCCTGTCTCAGAATAAAAGTTTTAGTTGTTTTAACTCTTCAAGCTGTATAGGATTTTCACATCACCCTTCTTTATATTGTTTTCTTACTTTTACCTTAGATCTAGGGTTCCCTGTATCCAATGGCCATGATGTTTCCTTCATCACATTGGCACAACCATTTTGTAAATAGAAGTCTGTGCCTTGGCACCATCATCAGGACGCCCTGGCCCTGTGCTGTGTTCTGCATTTCTGCATGTGAGAATGGTATGGCTGGACAGCTCCTTGGCTCACTCTCTCTCTGCTTTGATATCTTACTTTCCATGTTGACACTGAAGAATTTAATGGGGTTTTTCCTTCTGAAATAACTGGGATCAGTCTTGTTGGTTCATATCTTTAATCCCAGCCATAGGGGGGTGAGATCCCTGTGAGATAGAGGCCAGCCTGGTCTACATTGTGAGTTCAAAAGGACAGCTGGGGCTAGATGGAGCCCCTGTCTCAAAAAAAAAAAAAAAGAATTAACAAATAAAAGGTAAATTGGAGTATTTTCCCAGAGGAATAATTTGTCTGTACACTGAAGTGGTTACAAGATATGTCTGTCTAGACCATTTCTTCTAAGTACATACAGATTTTCAATAGGTAGAGTCTGCTTTTTCAATTCAGAAGAGCTAAGTTTTACACTTTTTGTTCTGTTTCAGTTGATCTGCTTTTCATCCTTAGGGACTCAGATTTTACACACATTCCATCTTCCTTGCCACCACGTTTAGGCACCACTTTTAGACCTTCCATTGCTCTTTATCTTTCTAAACTTTCCCTTATGTGTCTCCCCGATGCCCTGGGTCAACTGTTGATCACTTTGTAAGTTGGTATCTACTTCTGAGATACCTCATCTCTCATTCCTCAGGGTATTTACTCGAGTTTGATCAAGTAACTTTTCCCAAATTACTACCATTTGTTCCTTTCTATTTTACACCCATATGTATTTATTAGCTTATTTAATTATGGTTAGCTTAAATAAATGTTTCTCTGAGTTCTAATATGGAACTAGTATCTTTATTTTTTATTGTGTTAAGGATTTGCTTTTGTATTTTCCTTCTTATTGTAACTTTGTGTGAATGCTGGTTTTCCTGTGTTTGTTTTTAAGATTAATTTTTGTTATTTCATCCCAATCTATCAATATCACATTATCCTATAAATATATAAAGTGAAAAAGTAAAATTGGTATAATTCTTAGTTTTTCAATCCAGCTGCTTCCTTTCTGGAGGTTAAAGAGAATTTTACTTGAAAATCAGAACACATTTTTAATCTATTGTAAGCATCTTTTAAACTATTTTGTTGGGTCAGGGTTGTTATAACCCAATTCCTTCAAAGAATTACATGGCCCATGCCTAGAAATTCCCCTTGATTTGTTTTTATGTCTCTTCACTCATTTTGGTCAATATCTTTTTGATTAGTCTATCTTTATGTCTGCAAATTTAATTTTTAAAAATATTTTACAGCTCAAGCCACATTCACCCTTCCACCTCCCCCGCTGTTCGCTACTCCCAGTTTGGGACCTGTGCCATTCCTGGTCTTGGGGCCCCAGACACCTGGGGAACCAATACTGCTTCCTGACCCTTCTCACCCAGAGCAACCCAGTCCCTTTCTTGGGCTTCAGGAGCACCACTTCTGGTCCTGGCCCTGCCCTCACCTCGCTCTACTTCCCTGGTCCTCCATCCTAGCCTGCACTCCTATCCTCAGGCCTCTTGGGGTAAGTCTATAGCGCATCCCTCAGCGCCTTGACTCCCCAAGCCACATTCACCCTTCCATCTCCCCCGCTGTTCGCTACTCCTAGTTTGGGACCTGTGCCATCCCTAGACTTGGGGCCCCAGACACCGGGGGAACCATTACTGCTTCCTGACCCTTCTCACCCAGACCAACTTAGTGCCTTCCTTGGGCCCCAGGGGCACCGCTTCTGGACCTGGCCCCGCCCTCAACTCCCTCTACTTCCCTGGTCCTGCAACACCGGCCAGCCTCTTGCTGGGGCTGACAGCCTCTTTCTTGGGCTCCAAGGCTTACCTTTCCTCTCCCTGATCCTTTGCATCCAGTATAACCCAGCTACTCAATCTACTCCC
>NW_008333886.1:5278656-5279151 GCF_000622305.1 Nannospalax galili | reverse complement strand
GCCCATGGGACCCCTGAGGAACAGATCCTCAAACGACCTCAAGAGTGAAAGTAAATCAGTTTATCTGGTCCGATTGTATGGCCTTAAACACCCAAAAGGGAAGTATAACCAAAGATTAAAGGGGCCAATATAATTTCATAAGAGCATACATATATATAACGAAAAGTTACTTGACAAACAGCAAAGCCAGGCAGGCGACACTTTCAGTCAAGATGTTGGCCAGGATAGATAAAGGCTCTTCCAGACAGTAACCCAACATACTACTGGAAAAATGAACAGCAGACCCCAATTCTATCCAAAGGAATACTGACAATGGATTGCTGTAGATGAGGAACAGCTGATCCTCCTGGAACAGGGCCCTCTGGCTGACTAGATTTACCAGAAGGGCAGATAGGGGGAAATGGATGGGGGTGCTGACAGCACAGTGGACAGTGGCAGGGATAGCAGAGTATGGAGGCTCTAGTGGGAGAGGAAGGCTGTCTATCTGACGAGTTT
>NW_008333886.1:5257458-5278233 GCF_000622305.1 Nannospalax galili | reverse complement strand
TTTAAAAAAAATAAGAATAACTAAAATAAAAAAAATATTTTACACATTACCATTCTATATATTGCATTTAGAAATATAAGGTTTGTCCCTGTAGGCATGCTGTTATTTGCTTCAGTTGACTAGCTTTACTTTGTATTCAGTAATCCACGGTTGTAGGCTCATTGCTTAAATTTAAGTGGTGGAAGTCCTTCGGTACATGTTGGCGATCAGGAGATCCTTCCTCCACAAAACAATGGCAATTTCTTTTACTGCTTTCCTGATTGATCCATTCCCCATGTGGGGGTGTTCCTAGTCTCATCCTTAGAGTCAGCAGTCCACTCTTCCCCTCTGCCTTGGAAAAGCCCTACTTTCATATTGCTCTGTCCTGCTCTGATTTGTCTTCAATTGAAGAGGGAGATATTCTTAGAGACTTTCATTTTCTCCAAGGAGATGAGACTGTCCCAGGGATTATGTCATTCTAGTTTTTAGTTTCTCCTCAGCCGAAGGTCTTCGGGAATTTATTGGCAGACGATGATAAGCATAGTATAAATTGATCTTTTTAAAATACCAACATATCTAATGTATTGACCTTTCAATCTGAAAGGTGGAAAACTCAACATGTGAAGTATATACCAATATTTATAAGCTATCACAAATTAAAGACTTATAACTACTTAAACTTTTATGACATAACTGTAGTCTAACGCCAGGAGTCACCAATGTACTCAATATACTTTTTAGATATGACCAGACATCTTGCTCAGTTTTCTAATTTATCCTTTTACCCAATTCTACAGACTCTAGCTATTTTAGCTACATTGAATATCCAGAATATTAGAGCTTTGAAGAAAAAAAAAACCTTTAGAAGTAAAATTATCCAGAGTTGTTTGTTGCACTGATTGCCTCTTTTTGCTCTTCTGATTTATTCTAATATTTATGTAGTTCACAACAAAGTTTAAGCAGCACATAGCACGGGCTTCTTAGCTACCAGAGAAGCAAAATAAATTCAAATTATTAAACACATAGCACAGACTTGTATATTTAAAGGTTACATTCCAATAGAAAGAATTTCAAGAAACCAACAGTGTGTCTTATCCCTGTGCCTCTCCCTACCCTAATGGCTAAATGATGGTCCTGCATCATTTAAAAATGAATGGTGTGTTATCAGTTTGGGTTGGGCATCCCACAGTCACTTAGTCTCTGCATTTTGACCAGTTTCAGATCCCTATATAGCTTCCCTCTGCTGTAAAAAGAAGCTTATTTGATGAGGAGTGAGGTCCGCACTTACCTATGAGCATTAGCATAAGTATTTAGAATACAGTTACAAATTATAGTAGTCTAGAAAATGACAACTGTAGGCTCTCATCGAGGGTCCATGACCTCTCCAGCTGCAGGTATTTGGCTAGGTTTACAGTACCAGTCATGAGTTCCCTCCCAGTAAGGCCAACTAGACAGCTGTTGTTTACTTGCACCACTGGGGACATGTAACAGGGCCACTCGTTGTAGTTTCTAGGTCTTACAACTCAGTAGGACTGTTGATTGATTCCTTTTCTCTCTCAGTAGCTTACATAGCACCTACAGATACTAAGAGCTAATTCTCAGGGAGGGGACTTCCAGGTCAGTTTCATATGCATTTCCCCAAGTCCGGTGTGTGAAGTGTGTGATGTACTCAGCAATAGTTCTTATCTTCACCTTCTGGGAGGCAAGCAAGGGTGGTCGAAACAACTTATAATGTGTTGGAAGTCTCTTTGACAACCAACAACTTGAAGGGAGGTTTCCTGTGCCTGCCACTGGGGTTTGGTCATATATTCTAAGGCCATAGCAGGGAGCATTGTCATACAATATATATATTTATATTATTTCTATAAATAAATTTATAACATACTATGTTCCCCTGTGACTTTTCCAAACATCTTTACTGTTATCTCTCTTTGCTCCCTCTCCTTCTGTGTTAACCTTCTCCTCCCCAATCTAAAGTCTCCCTCCCAGTTTTTCCAATTGCCCTCTGATAACACCTGTGTCCTAACATACCCCTTATTCAATGTCACCCCTGTACCTAAGGCATAGGGAGCATCACACAAGAGGGATGGGAAATACTATAAGAACGAAAGGGCTGGGATGCCAGCTGCTAGATAGTGTGTTCTAAGCAAGACAGGGAAGCTGTGCCCAGGAAATATGAACAGTAATGATTATCTAAACAGAACTCGCAGAATGACACCACTAGTTAAGATGCTAATATGTATGGGGGAAATTTCATTAGGTGCTACATCTAGATGAAGACTTACCAGCAATCAAAGGCTGCTGAGAGAGAGAGAATCAGTTTTCTCCAGGGATGAGCTTTCTGATAGATTGTCAAATTCCAGGTGATCTGTCCTAAATACATGTGAATGCAAACGACACCAAAAGGACTCAAAAGATTTGATAGATAGGTAGGTAGTGGATAGATATATAGATAATAGATAGATAGATAGATAGATAGATAGATGATAGATGATAGATAGATGATAGATAGATAGATGATAGATAGATAGATAGATAGATGATAGATTGATAGATAGATAGATAGATAGATAATAGATAGATGATGATGAGATAGATAGATGATAGGTATGCACATAGATATTTAGCTCTAATAATTAAAGCAGATGTCATGACATTGAGAGGGAGTGTTGGGGGATGAGAGACTTGAAGGGGGAAGGAAGGGGTGGAAACTGATGCAATACCAGTGGGTACCTAGGTTTCATGTTAAATAAGTCGATTTTTAACAAAGCCCTCAAAGAACAGAAAACAAAAGTAAAAATAGGCAAAATGAATTACATCAAATGATAAAAGCTTTGAAAAGTAAAGAAGGCATGCACTAGTGAGAACAGATAACCTATAAAGGGGACAATATTTATGAAGCATGCATCTTATGAGGGTTTAAATACAGGACATATAACTAACTCTATATCCTGATAGCAATTTATCAAACTATTAAATTTAAAAATGGGCAAAAGAACTAAACAGACCTTTCTCAAAAGGAGACATACAAATAGCCAAAAGAGCACGCCAACATATTGCCACAAGTTCACATGACCAACCTTCCAGTGGCCTAAAAACCCGTTTTCCTGTGTTCATGGAACAACCATGACTCTTACAATCTTTCCACCTCCTCTTCCACAATGATCCCTTAGCTGAGGGTGGGTGAAGTTTAATTAATATAGGCCTCCTATCCAGGGATATAGACTCCGCAATCTCTTATTGTTTAAAACTTTGGCAGTTGTGGCCTTCTGTGTATATCGCACTCTGTTGTATAAGGAAGCATTACAGTGAGAGTTGAGAGATGCATTAATTTTCTCTCTACCTGTTGTTCTGCTATGTTCCATGAACCTTAGTTGGAGAGGTTCAACTGTAGATGTGTCACCTAGTACTGGGCATCTCTCAGGGGTATATTCTCTGGCTGGCCAGCTGTATAATTCCACAGTAGCCTCCATTTGCAGTGGCAAAAAGAAGCCTCCCAATGAGTGGTGTACAGTATGCTTGTCTGTAAATACAAGGATTGATATTTATCATACAGTAGGAAATTTCATTTGTCTAGAGATATGAAAGAGATAGTTTTCTCTAGGATCAATGTACTCTCCTGACATGTGTATCTGGCTGAGTTTACAGGGCCACTCATGAGTTCATTCCATTGAGAGTGCTTCAAGTCCAATTAAATAGCTCTTTATTGTCCCCCAGATAATAGTGCCACTACTTCACCAATATAGGTAGTTTGCCATGCTGGTTGTTATGGTTAATAAGCTTTAGGGCTGGGTTGGACCACTGATTGTTTTTCCTCCCTTGGCAGTTTTCATATCATCATCTATCATTATGATGGCCAAACTTCAGTTAGAAGACTTCCAGGTCAGCTCCTGCTCCATTGCTGCAAGTCCTGTATCCAAAGCATGTCCTGTTTTCAGCAGTAGGGTCTTTATCTACTATCTCTGGGCGATCACAAAGAGATTTGGTAATATCCTGTGTTATCCTGGGAGTCTCCTGGACCACCTTCACCAACAACTCAAAGGGAGAGCTCGTCTGTCTGCCACTGTATTCCTTGCCAAGCATATAGATGCCAAGTATATAATATATAATATATATAAATATATATAAATGTTCAGACACTGTATGGGCATTTCTCATAGGGTTGCAAGAACATCACATTTCCCTCTAGGTTTGCTAGCACCCAAGATTCATTCATCTCTATTCTTTTTTTCACCCATCCAGTATCCCTCCTCCCTGCCTAATCCCAGCACCTTATTAACCCTCCCCTCAATAACAGCAACCTCCCACCATTCTCCCTCTCCTGACATCCCTCCCCTCACCCATACCATGGCCCCTTGCATGTCCCTCCCTCTTCTCCGACCACTTTCATCTGTCCCCTAATATCCCTCTTTCAGGTTCTTTCTTTTCCTTTGCCTCCATGTATCTTTTCCATTTTCCTGGCTCCTGGTGTTACATAAGGATATATACTCACATATAAGGGATTGGTGCTACAGTCCACACATGAGGGAGAACATATATCGCTTGCTTTTCTGTGTTTGTGTTTCTTCACTTAGTATAACACTCTCTAGTTCCATCCATTTACCTTCAAATTTCATAATTTCATTTCTTACTGATGAGTAGAACTCCATTGCACAGATTTACCATATTTTTGTTATCCATTCATCAGTTGAGGGACATTTAGGTTATTTCCATTTCTTAGCCATTGTGAAAAGAGCAGCAACAAACATGGATGTATGGGTGTCTCTAAAGTATTATGAATCTTTTGGGTAAATACCAAGGAATGTATTAACTGGATCATATGGTAGGCTAATTTCTAGTTTTTCTGGAGGTTCTGCACACTGCTTTCCATCATAATGGTTGCGTGATTTTGCATTCCCACCAGCAGTAAATGAGCATTCCTCTTTCTCCACATCCTCTCCAGCATTTGGAGTTTTTCATTCTCTTGATCTTAGCCAATCTGACTGTGGGAAGATGAAATTTAAAAGTGGTTTTTATCTGCGTTTCTCTAATTACAAAGATGCTGACCGTTTTTGAAGTTGCTTCTTAGCCGTTTTTATTTCTCCACTTGAGAACTCTTTGTTCATGTCTACTGCTCATCTTTTTATGGGATCATTTATTTTCTTGTTTCTTTGTTTTTGACGTTCTTGGAATGCTCAGAAAATGTGAGACTACATGAAATGACCAAATCTATGAATTACAGGCATACAGGAAAGAGAAGAATCTCAGGCCAATGGCATTGAACAGATCTGCAATAGGATGATAAATGAAAACTCACCTAAATTAAAGAAAGATATACATATAGAGATTCAAGAAGCACATAGAACACCAATTAGACATGACCAGAACAGAAAGTCCCCAGGGCACATCATAGTAAGAACATTAAATGTACAGAACAATGAGAGGGTTCTGGAAGCTACTAGAGAAAAACAAGTTACATGTAAAGGAAATCCCATCAAAATTACACTGACTTTTCAATGCAAACTATGAAAGCCGGAAGAGCCTGGACCAGAGTATTCCCAGTTATAAACAACCATGGATGCCAACCCTGAATACTTTATCAAGCAAAACTATCAAGGTTGAAGGGGAAAAGAAAAATTTTCATGACATAAATAGACTAAAAGAATTCATGTCTTTGAAACCATCCCTACAGAGAACACTCAAAGCAATACAAAAGACCAAAGAAAGGAATGAGTATGGCCAAGAGACTACAGAAAGAAAGCAAAGAAAGGTATAACAACGGAAACACAAAATAGGGCCACAAACACAAATTACAATGACAGTATAAAATACACACCTTTCAATAATAACGCTAAATATCAATGGCCTCAACTCCCCTGTCAAAAGACACAGACTAGTGCAATGAATCAAAAAAGAAAACCCATCCCTCCCTCATACCACCTTTGCATTTCTGGGTGGCACAGCCACCAGCATCCTGAGGCCAGCTTCTTTCCTGGGTAAGTTCAGCTGCACCCACTGCATCTTGACTCCCCAAGCCTCCTTCACCCTCCCAGCTCCCCCACCCTGTCTCTCCTCCTAGCATGGGCACTGGCTCATTTCTTCTCTTGGCACCCCAGACCTCAACAAAAGAAGGCTTGAGTCTCACACAAGAATCAGAAAATAAAAAAGAAATCCACATATCAAAGTCACAGCAAAAATAATAATAATAATAATAATAATAATAACATGAAAAACCCAAATAATATACCCCCACCAAGTACCAACAGATCTCTAGAGGAGGACAATGAGAACCCCCCACTAGAGATAACACAGCACATGGAACTCAAAAGGACAATTCTATACATGATAGAAGAAGTCAGTGAATGTAAAGAACACATAAACAAAGAAATCAAAGAACGGGACAAACTTCTGAATGAACTCGGAAAAGAGTTAGAAATATTGAAGAATACTCAGGCTGAAATGAAGAAGGGAGGGAAATACTCAATATGCCAATTAGAAATGACAGGAGAAAGCCTCACCAATAGGATGAATGAAATGGACAACAGAATGTCAAGACTGGAAGACAAAGTGGACAAATTAGACCAGTCAAGCAAAGATTATGAAAAAGTTAAGAAAACACAAAAAAGGAATATGCAGGAATTGTGTGACACCATAAAAAGACCAAACTTATGCATCATAGGCATAGAGGAAGGAGAAATCGCAGGATAATGGTATGGACCAGACCTTCAACTGGAATGTAGAAGAAAATCTCCCAAAATTAAAGAAAGATATGCCCATAAAAATACAAGAAGCATATAGAACACTCAATAGGCAGGACCAGAAAAGAAACTCTCCACGGCACATAATAGTAAAAACACTAAACATTCAGAGCAAAGAGAGAATACTGAAAGTTGCAAAAGAAAAGCAACAAGTCACATGTAAAGGAGAACCCATCAGAGTTGCAGCTGACTTTTCAGTGCAAACTATGAAAGCCAGAAGAGGCTGGACCAAGTATTCCCAGTTCTAAATGACCACAGATGCCAACCCAGATTAATTTACCCAGCCAAAATGTCTATCATCTATTATAATCGAAGGGGAATGAAAAATCTTCCATGACATAAATAAGCTGAAAACCAGCCCTTCAGAGAGTTTTTGAAGCAATACAAAGAGCTGAAAAAAGGAATGACTATACCCAAGGGGTAACAGAAAGAAACAATGAGGTATAACTGGAAACACACAGCTACACCAATAATGTGAACAGAAATCAAAACGACAGGAATCAATACACATCTTTCATTAATAACTTTAAATATCAATGGACTGGACTGCCCAGTCAAAAGACAGAGACTAGTTGAATGGATTAAGAAAGAAAACCCATCTTTTTGTTGTCTGCAAGAAACTCATCTCACTTTCAAGGACAGGCACTACCTTAAGGTGAAAGGATGGCAATAAATATTCCAATCAAACAGTACTAAGAAAAAAGCAGGAGTTGCAATTCTAACATCTGACAAAATAGACTTCAAACTAAAATTAATCAGAAGACATAACGAAGGAAATTTCATTCTTATTAAAGGAACAATTGACCAAGAAAATATTACAATCATTAGCACATATTCATCAAACTCTGGTGCACCCAACTTCATAAAAACAATACTACAGGACTTTAAGACCCAGATTAATTCCAATTCATTAACAGTAGGGGACTTTAATACCCCATTGTCTCCATTGAATGGGTCAACAGGACAGAGAACCATTAGAGAGACATCTGAATTAAACAATACCATACATCAAATGGACTTAACAGACATCTACCAAATATTTCACACAACCACCGAAGAATGTACTTTCTACTCAGCACCCCATGGAACTTTCTCCAAAATCAACCACATACTGGGGCACAATACAAGCCTCAACAAATACAAAAAGATTGAAGTAATTCCATGTATTCTATCAGATCACAATGCAATAATGCTTAAAATCAACACCGGAAGAAACCCTCGTAACTACATGGACGCATGGAGATTAAACAACATACTCCTGAATGATGAATGAGTCAAAGGAGAAATTAAGAAAGAAATAATAATATTGCTGGAACTAAATGAAAAAGGATAATACAACACAACAAAATCTCTGGGACACATTGAAAGCAGTCCTTAGAGGTAAATTTATAGCTCTAAGTGACTACATTAAAAAATCAGAAAGAACACAAATAAATAACTTAACATTGAAAATCAAGACACTTGAAAACAACAAATGAAACCCAAACCCAGCAGACTAGAAGAGATAACAAAAATCAGAGCAGAAATTAATGAAATAGAAACAAAGAAAACAATACAAATAATCAATGAATCCAAGAGCTGGTTCTTTGAAAAAATAAACGAGATTGGCAGACCCCTAGCCCAACTAACCAAAAGAAAGAAAGAACACCTCCAAATCAACAAAATCAGAGATGAAAGAGGAAATATCACAACAGACACCAAAAAGATCCAGAACATTATAACAAAATACTTTAAAAACCTATACATTACTAAATTTGAAGACCTAAAAGAAATGGGTGGGTACCTAAAAGCATGGGAACCACCAAAACTAAACCAACCAAGAAGAGATTACCAGCTTAAACAGATCCATAACACATAAGGAAATTGAAACAGTAATACAAAACCTCCTGACTAAAAAAAGCCCAGTACCAGATGGATTTACAGCAGAATTCTACCAGACATTTAAAGAAGACCTACATTCAATACTACTTAACTTATTCATAAAGATAGAAATGGAGGGAGAATTTCCAAATTCCTTCTATGAAGCCAGCATCACTCTAATACCAAATCCAGGTAAAGATATAACCATAAAACAAAACTATAGACCCATATCCTTAATGAACATACTTGCGAAAATTCTCAACAAAATACTTGCAAACTGCATGTAGACGCACATCAAAAAGATCATCCACCGTGATCAAGTCAGTTATAATTCCAGAGATGCAGGGATATATATATATGTCAATAAATGTCATAAATCATATGAATGGACTCAAAGACAAGAACCACATGGTTATCTAAATAGATGCAGCGAATGACAAAATTCAACATGCATTTATGTTGGAAGTCCTAGAGGGAATTGGACTGGAGGGAACACACCTCAACATAAAGCCATATACAACAAACCTGCAACCAGCATTATTCTAAATGTAGAAAAACTGGAAGCATTCCCATTGAAGTCAGTAACCAGACAAGCTTGTGCACTATCTCCACTCCTTTTTAACATAGTGCTTGAAACTCTTGCAAGAGCAATAAGACAAGAGAAGGCAATTAAAGGAGTAATAATTGGAAAAGAAGAAATCAAATTATCCCTTTTTGCAAATGATATGATACTATATCTAAGAGATGCCAAAAATTCCACCCAGAAACTCCTAGGAATGATTAAAACTTTCAGTAAAGTGGCAGGTTATGAAATTAATCTACAAAGTCTGTAGCCTCTCTATATACCAATAAAAAGCAATCAGAGGAAGAATACATGGAAACACTCATTTTCATCATAGGCTCAATAATAATAATAACAATAATAATATAATGTCTTGGAATAAACCTGACCAAAGACAATAAAGACCTCTACAATGAAATTTTTAAATCTTTAAAGAGATTGAGGAAGATACCAGAAGATGGAAGGACCTCCCATGCTCATGGATTGGAAGAATTAATGTTGTGAAAATAACCATCCTACCAAAATCCATTTATAGATTAAATGCAAAGCCAATCAAAACCCCCATGACATTCTTCACAGAATTGGAAAAAACCATCCTAAGACTTATATGGAAGCACAAAAGACCTCAGATAGGAAATGCAACCCTGAACACTAAGAGCAATGCTGGGAGGATTACTATACAAGACTTTAAACTGTATTACAGAGCTATAGTCATAAGCACAGCATAGTACTGGCACAAAAATAGACCCATAGATCAATGAAACAAAATTGAAGACCCAAATATGAGTAAATGCAATTTCAGCCACCTGATATTTGACAAAGAGGCCAGGAACAATCACTGGAGGAAAGACAGCATGTTCAGCAAATGGTGCTGGCAAAACTCGATTGCCACCTGTAGAAAAATGAAACTAAACCCCTATCTTTCACCTTGCAAAAAGTCAGCTCCAAGTGGATCAAAGTCCTCAATGTGAAGCCTGAAAATCTGTAACTCTTAGAAGAAAACATTGGGAAAAACCTACAAGATATAGGTGTAGGAAAGGATTTTCTAAACTGGACATCAATTGCTCAGGAAACAACGTCAAGAATCAACAAATGGGACCTCATTAAACTAAAAAGCTTCTGTGCATCAAAAGAAGCAACCAAGGAAGTAAAGAGAAAACCCACAGAATGGGAGAAAATCTTCACCAGCGATACATCGACAGAGGTTTAACATCCAGAATATATAAAGAACTCAAAAAAAAAAAAAAGAATCAAGAAAAGAAGTAATCCAATTAAAAGATGTGCTAAGGAGCTGAACAGAGAGTTCTCAAAAAGAAGAAATAATGATGGCTAAGAAGCATCTTAAAAGATGTTCAGCATCACTAATAATTAGGGATATGCAAATTAAAACCATTTTAAGATTTCATCTTACCCCAGTCAGTTTGGCTAGGATCAAGAGAACAAATGATACCAAATGTTGGAGAGGGTGTGGGGAAAGGGGAACACTCATCCACTGCTGGTGGGGCTGCAAACTGGTTCAACCCCTATGGAAAGCAGTGTGGAGAACTCTTAAAAAAACTACAAATGAACCTACCATTTGACCCAGTTATGCCAGCCCTTGACATATACCCAAAGAACTCATCCTATTGCAGAGACACTTGCACATCCGTGTTTGTTGCTGCTCTTTTCACAATAGCTAAGAGATGGAAACAACCAAAATATCCCTCCATTGACAAGCAAATAATGAAAATCTGGTTCATTTATATGATGATGTTCTATTCAGCAGTAAAGAAAGATGAAATCATGAAATTTGCAGGTAAATGGATGGAACTAGATACTGTTATACTAACTGAAGTAACACAGATTCAGAAAAAAAAAATGACATATGTTCTCCCTCCCATGTGGATCCTAGCACCAAATCCTTATAAGTGAGTATGTATCCAGACATAACTACAGAAACCAGGATAATGAACAGGAACCAGGAAGTTAAAGGAATAGAAAGAACCTGACAGAGAACAATAGGAAACAGTTGTTAATAAGGGAGATATGGATAAAATTGGGGTTTTTTTAAGGGAAGGGGGTGTGTTATACAAGGAAACTTGGGGATAAAGGGACAGAAGGAGCTCAAGAGAGGAGAGGCCACAGTAGAAGGGAATTATTAAGGGAGAAATGAGAAAAATGGGGAAACCATGGTGGAAGGGTTAGACAGTGAGAGAGATAAATAATGCCTAGCTAGTTTTAAAAAACCAGAGGAAACCATATAATCCAACAACCTACTGACAAATTATACATACAACTAGCTCAAGAAACATGATATATGCCTAGTCAAGATTTATTTAAGAATGTTTGTGGTTTTCCCAAGCTTTATCTACCTATCACATGGTAACTAAAAGTACCAGACTGGTGGAACTAACCTTCTTGGATGTTTAACAGCCATATTTTGAAGCCAGCCACAGTCAAGCAAGACCTTTGACTTATCTTCACATAGATGGAACTGGTAAAAGAAAGGAGCCTGGCTCCTCCCAAGCCCGTGTGACCCCCTAAGCATCCTCAAACGACCTTAAGAGTAAAAATGAATTGGTTAATCTGGGCCACCTGTATGGTTTTAAACACTCAAAAGGAAAGTATAACCAAAGATTAAACTGAGCAGTATAATTCTTTAAGAGTCCATGTGTATAGCTAAAGGCTACATAACAAGAAACAATGCCAGACAAGAGTTACCTTCCTTTGAGTTTTTGGCCAGGGTGGCCCAAGAGACTCCCAGACAGTAACCCAGCATAAAAATGGGAAAATGAACAGCAGTCTCCAATCTTATCTAAAGGAATGTTGGCAAATGATTGCTGCTAGATGAAGAACAGCTGATCTTCCTAAAACAAGGAACTCTAGATAGGCTGACTAGACTCAGCAGATGGACATGCACTGGGTAGTGGCTAGGGGTACTGATAACACAGTGGACAGTAACAGGGATGCCAGAGTATATGGGCTCCAGTGGGGGAGGGAGGGGGGCTATGGGAGCGTGCCATTTGGGGTGTGGGTATAAAAATGAATAAGATTTTTTGGGATGTTCTTATGAAATGAACACACAAAAAATCTATAAATAAAAAATAATAAAGAAGAAAAAAAGAATCTGTTAAAAAAAAAAACATCTTTTTATTGTCGTCAAGAAACTCATCTCACCTTCAAGGATAGACACTATCTTAGGGTGAAAGGATGGAAAAAAATATTCTAAGCAAATGATTCTAAGATGCAAGGAAGTGTTGCAATTCTAATATCTGACAAAATAGACTTCATATTAAAACTCATCAGAAGTGATAAAGAGTTACTTCATTCTAATCAAAAGAATAACTGACCAAGAAGATATTACACTCATGAACATATGTGCACCAAACTCTGGAGAACCCAAAGTTGGTAAAAACAGTACTCTAAGATTATAAAGCAGAGATTAACCCCCATCTCAGTAATATTAAGTGACTTTAATAGACACTATCTTCTATAGAAAGATCAACTGGACAAAGGATAAACAGACATCTGAATTAAATGAAATACTGCATGAAATTTACCTAAAGATATATACAGAATATTCCACCCAAGCACCAATGAATATACTTTGTACTTAGAAGCCCATGCAAGTTATTCTAAAATTGACTGCAATCTTGGACACAAAACAAATCTCAACAAATACAAAAATATTGAAATAATTCCATGCCTTCTATCACACCACAGTGCAATAAAGCTTATAATCAACAGCAAAAGAAGCTCTAGTAACTATGAGAGCTCATAGTGATTAAACAGTACACTCCTAAATGATGAATGGGTCAAAGAAGAAATTAAAAGATAAATGAAAGTATTCCTGGAACAAAATGAAAATGAGAACACAAGCAACAAAACCTCTAGGACACCTTAAAAGCAGTCCTAAGAGGGAAGTTTATAGCTCTTAGTGCCCACATTTAAAAAACTGGAAGATTTTTAAGGCAGTGAAATATTCTGATCAAGTACAATATTGATAGATCCATATTACATACGTATATCCAAAATTATAGAATGCATTCTAGCAAGAGTGAGCCCTAATGTGAAGCAGGGGCTTGGGGTGACTGAATGTGTCAATCATTGTAGGCTCACTAGGATTAAACAAACGTTCCATACTATGGGTGTTATTAGTTATGGGAGCTCTGCACATGTAGGGGAAGGTGTAGAATGCAATGCAAAAAGTTAAACATCATTAACCATCAGGAAATTAGTAAATATTGGCAAAATGTGGGGAAACTGGAGCTCAGACATGTCTAGTTGAAAGGTAAAGTACTGAACCAAGTCAGAAAGCAATTCGATCTAGTTAAAGTGGTACTGCTTTGAAACATGGACCATTTCATTTTAATCTGAATTTTGTGATGAAATTTTTTTCATGGAACCCACAGTTGTTTTACCTCTTACAATCTTTGAAAAAATATTTTATTATTTTATTTTATGTGTATGGGTGCATTACCTGCATGTGTGCACAGTGCCCCCATGTTGTGCAGTGCCTCAGAGGTCAGAAGAGAGCAGTGGTCCCCTGGAACTGGAGTTAAGAACAGTTGCTGGCCACCATGTAGGTGCTTTGAACTGAACCCATGCCCTCCATAAGAAGAGCCAGTGCTCTTAACAGCTGAACCATCTCTCCAGCCCCGACTCTTACAGTCTTGATATTGATGATCTGTCTTCCATTACTTTTTGTCTTTTAAAGTTGCCAGTTTTGTTTCATTGTATTAGTCTATTCCCAGCATGAATGTTATTGTTGTTTTTCTATATTATAAATGTTTCACTACCTGCTTCTAGTCCTAATATTTCCTTCCTTCTATCTTAAGATTATTTTGTTGTCCTTTGACTAACTTCTAGAAATCACAGCATTGCTCCTCCAAATTTGAAGCTCTAACTTTACTCTAGCAGTTCCTTGACCACATGGTATAAGGTTGGACGCTATAGGTTCCTCTTAAACGTCCCTTCCTAACTGTTTTCTCTTTTGAGATTTCTTTTCTGGCACTTTTTGCTTGCTTGCTTGCTTGCTTTGTGTCAGGAATCTGTCAAATTTTCAAACATGCACCTGTTTCCCATTTACTGTTTGTTACTGGTTTTTAGCTTTAATTACATGCAATCAGGGAATCAACTGATGAAAATCTTTGCAGTTTGGCCAGACATTCTTTTTTTTCTTTTTAAACTTTTATTATTTTAATTTTATGTGCATGGGTGTTTTATCTGCCTATAAGTACACATGTGCGCATAATGCCCATACGATTCCCCTAGAATTAGAGTTACAAATAGTTGTTAGCTGCCATGGGAGTGCTGGAAACTGAACCTGGGTCCTCTTCAAGAACAGCCAGTGCCACTAATGGCTGAGCCATCTCTCCAGCCCTGTTTCATGGATCTTAAGAAGCCTTTTCCAGGATGGTATGTTTCAATCCAGAGGACGCTAAACAACACTTCTTCTTTCCCTTCATCTCTTACATTCACTCTGTCTCCTCTTCTGTGACGTTTTCTGAGCACTGAAGGGGTGACATGGATGTTTGGTTACTTTTTCCATCTATGACTGAGTATTGGGTCATTATCCCCAGAAGCAGTCACTTGGTCTCAGGAGCCTAACTGGTTATGTGTGTCTGGGATACACTAGCCACTGGTAAAAGAAGTCTCCCTCCCTGACTGACAGAGGCTGACAGCAGTAGCAATCTGAGACAGGATGAGTTTTGCCAGGTTCATGGATTTGGAGGCTGTCAGCCCAGCAGTTGGTCAAATCCCTCCCATTTCTCAACTGTGTCACAGGAGGGGAGAAGGCAAGGTAAGGATGTTCTGTACCCTAGGCTGGCCTCCAACTCATGGAAATCCTCCTGTCTCAGCCTCTGAGTGCTGGGATTACAGGCATGAACCACCACTTCCAGCTCGTGTTTTACAGGGTCCTGCTTTCTCCTCAGGCAACTGGGATCCTCCTCTTCTCCTCTCTCTGTGTTACAGCCCATATCATCACACCTCCCAGCCCACAATGGGGTTCAGTCCTGTTTCCATGACCCAGTACCTAAGATCTGGTCAGACATTCTTAACAGTTTACTACATGTTCACTCTTGCTTAATATATTTTGGCCTATTATGAGTTGCATACTTAGTACTCACAGGATAACACCTTTGTTTTCCTGATGAATATACAGTATTGATTTAGGGGCTTGGGAGTTGAATCGGTAAAGTAAAGTGCTTGTGGTGCCAGAGTGAGGACCTGAGTTTGAATCCTCAGAACCCTCATAAAAGCCAGAAAACTAGCATCCACATCTGTAAGCCCAGGGCTCATATGTGGGTGTGGGAGTCAGAGACAGGAGAATCCAAGAAGCTCTCAGGCCAGCTAGCCTGGCTAGGCATCAGAAAACAAGGAAACTCTGTCCAACACAACATAAAAGGCAAGGACACCTGAGGTTGTCCCCTGACGTCCACATGTATGAAATATCATGTATAAGTTCCCCACACTTAACATATGTATGCATATGCACTTTCTTGAAATATATGTCATATAATGTTAAATATATAATATATATGGATTTAATCTACTAATTTTTTGAAATAAATGTGAGGAATTTGATATTTTTTTCGTTAAAAAATTTTTATGTGTATGAATGTTTTGCCTGCATGTGCGTGAGTGTACCCTATACATGCAATTCCATGGAGGCTAGGAGAAGGCACTGAATCCCCTGGAGCTGGAATTAGGGATGGCTGTCAGCTGCCGTGTGGGTGTAGGAACCAAACCAACACCCTCTGTGAAAGCAGACAGTGCTCCTTACCACTAAGCCTGCTCTCCAGCCCCTTGATAGTTTTCTTACATCTACTTTATTTTGTTGACATTTTATGATGCAGTTGGTCTTCTGCATTCAAAGATCCAACATCTATATTCACCCAATTATAGAAATGTAACTAATAAAGAATGCACCTGTGCTGAACACAGAGTTTTTTCTTGTCATTATTGCCTAAACAATATAATTGACTATTTACATAGACTTTGCTCTGTATGAGGCATTATAAATAATCTAGATATGATTTTTAAATGGCCAGGAGGATATACACAGGTTACATACAATGCCATGCTATTTAATATATAAAGGACTGGAACATCCACAAGTTTTGGTAACTTCAGGGGGCAGAAGCAAGTGGGGGACTTAGAGCCAATCACCTTTAGATAGCAAAGGACATCATAATTTAGAAAACTCAAGAAAGCCAAAAGGAATCAGGTGTGGTGGCACACACCTTTAATCCCAGCACTCCAGAGGCAGAGGTAGGCAGATCTTTGTGAGATCAAGGCCAGCCTGGTCTACATAGTGAGTTCCAGGTCAACTGGGGCTACAGGGAGACCATCTCAAAAAAGATTTTTAAAAAAGCCAAAAAATGCATTGTATGTAAACCTGTGTTTTTGCTTATCACCCTCCACTCGTTCTTTCTTCCTGAACATCTAAGGGAACATCTTGTATCGTTTCTTCTCAATGGGTAAGAGAACCTAGATGCTGCTGCTTGCAGCCTCAGCCCTCCACAGCACAAAGAAAAGAGCAGAAGAGCAGGAAACAACCTAAGAGCAGAGAGCAGACGACCCATGGGACACAGCCACCGTGCATACTCTCTGGCCGGAAAGGAATGGTGAAGAAAAGTTAGGCAGAAATACGAGACTTCATCAGTTTGTAGTATCTTTGTCATACGTTTCCCTCACATTTCCTAAACTGCCATGCTTTAATTTTTAATTAAGGGATGATTATTTATTGCTGTTAGAACTGCTCTCGTGCCAATGGAGAACATGTCTACATCATATCTATCTCTCATCTGCCTGTTTATCTAGCTTTCTGTGTTTGTTTATCTCTGTCTCTCTCTATCTGCCTATCTATCTATTTGGAGCAAAATATAGATAAGAAGACTGACAGGAAGTCACTACTAAGAAACGAGAAAAAAATATAATTGTTACAGCAGTAGGTGTTTAAAACCTTCAAATGATACCTGTCAAGGGTCCCTGAGGACTTTCTTAGGACCACTGAGGCAACCAGAAGGCCAAGTTAGGCCTGAGGTAACTGTCAGAAGTTCTGGTTGAAAACAAAAAGGAGATGCCAATGGTCAAAGGAGGGGCATGTTGTGATACTTTGACATAGACACACTCTTAAAGCATTTAGACATGGAGCTGAACGTGCCAATAGCAAAAAGTATGTAAACTATATGAGGAAAGAAAAGCATAAAAGATTCAGAACAGTAGTGAATGTGGACTTTTGAGAACAGCTCAGTGTGCAGAAAGTGTGTGAGCAAAAATCAAAATATGCTGAGTTTTTTTCCCTCCAGAATTACTTTTTACTTTTAGCTTATCCGTGTCTTTTGCAGAATTGTACTTCTATCTTATGTTCTTCAAAATAGAATACCTATGAGGAGCCGCCAGGTGACAGTGGATTTATTGCAGTGGCTTTTGTGACACCAGGGTTCTTAGAAGCCTGCAGGGCAAATGGTAAAACTCATTTTTATGTAACTTGCTTTGCAGTAGAGTTTCATATAAACACAGAGCTTTGTTTCTGTTATATAGGATGTGCTTTGCTAGCATCTCATTTCTTCAAAGGATATACACAGTGTCCTGAGGTACAGAAATATGAAGACACATCACTTCATAGTAACAATAGTGTATAGTTTCATAAATGTGACCAGTTTAGGACTGAGAAGAGAGCTTGGTGGCTGAAGCACTTGCTGTGCAAGTGTGAGCACCGGAGTTTAGGTCTCCAACACCTATAGAAATGTGGGGCCAGTGTGGTAGTTTACCTATAACCCCAGTGCTGTGGAGGGAGAGACAGAGGACCCTTGGGGTAGGCTGACTAGTGACACTAACCAAGTCTGTGAGCTCCGGACTCAGTGAGAGACCTTGCCTCAATATGAGTGAATTGAGAGTGAATAAGGAAGACACCTAACATCAGCCTCTGGCCTCCATATGTACACTTACATATGTGTACATGCACAAATACACACATGTATGCAAACACATGTGAACATGCACACACGTATCATACATACACACATAGTTAGATAGATGGTAGGCAGATAGATGATAGATACATAGATAGATTCTTTTTGCCAGTATTGACCATCTAAAATATTCTTGAAGAATTAAATTAGAAATATGATTGATTGTTATATATCGCCCTCTGAGCAGGAATGAGATTACAATTTTATAACTACACTACAAAAGTGTTGTAACATTGAAAAACTGTTTGTGACTTCAATATTAGATATTCCCTGGTTTATAAAATCAAAAGCATTCCCAACAGCTAAGGTATCCTTGTGCTCAGCAATTGCTACAAAGAAAATAAAGACATAGCACATATATCGCAATCATTTTAGATCTTGCAATGCAAGAGCAACATTGGAGCATGCATGTTATAATCACAAGTCTGGTCTGCATTTGAAAGGAATAGATTCTTCTTACTTTTCATGCATAACGCTACTCTAGTGGACTAACACTGTAACAAGTGACTGTCCAATCATTTTTATATTATGCCTGGATCATTTTTCTAAAAAAATCTCTCATTAAAGAACATGTTGAACACTATTTTTATTTCCTTGTATGACTATGGAGACTGGTGAACTTTGAACACCATCCAGATACCAAGAGTGTGATGTTGTAGGAGAATCCTAAAATGCATTGCCATTAAGGTCTTTGTATCTCTGGATAACAGCTTATGGAGTGAGTGCCTCAAGTGATTTTTTTTTAGAGTATTCGTAAGTTTTGAAATCACACATAGACGTTAAAAGCATGTCCCTTGGTTTTACATGTTTTATGACACTGGAGAAATTAAGTCAATCTTGGATCTCAATTTCTGTGACTAATGCGGGAGAATGTAATGTTTCATAGAGTTGCTGGGATGCCTACATAGAAATAGCATAAGTAAGGCTTTTTACTCAGTCTAAGAGTATGGAGGTCAGATTTTTCAAGGAGTTTTTGGGCAGGTCAACAGCAATTCTTTGTGAATGGATCTTCCTGAAGAACTTCAAACCCATTCTGCTATACCAGTGTTTGCTTATAACTGGTTCTCTTATTTACTGTATTCGGAGGCTGTCAGTTTTTGAGGCTGGAGAAGGGGTGGGAGAATAGATACTCACCTATTTTCCCTGAATGTGCTTCCTCAGATTATTATAAGATGTTTTTCAACTTCTAGAATTCCGTGAGGAGAGTTTTGTCGTATTTACTTTCAGTGATGAAGAAGCATATTTTCATAGGTACTTACTCCGCAACTCTGGAATGGCATTTTCACAAATACAGATTCTTAAAACTAAATCATGCCTTTTCGTAAAAGGTGACCTTGATGTAGATAAGCATGTCTAAATAGAAGTGGCTATTATAATTTGAACTATAGTGTAAAAATGAACCATAACCTTTTATTATAGAATTATGTGTGTCAGTATAGCTATCTTATTATAAAATGACATGCATTAAAAAATGAAGTGTTCCATATGATGCGTCACCACACCTGGCTCTGTGGCACAATGGACTTCCATAAAATCTACAACTCTGAGAGGAGGAAGCCAAAGATAAATAAAATCGTGAAACGATGAGATTTTATTTTGCTACCAATCTTCTTCATTGAATGGATTATCATATTCTGGGAAAACTGATGAGAGTTGAGATATCACGGGAACACTGACCGCATCAGACCCAGCAAAGCATTCCTAAGTCCTTATGAGTCCATGGATGGAAGGACCCATGTTTGCTGCTGATAAGAAGCTTGGGAGCTGGTGAAAGAAATTCCAGAAAACTGCAGTTGGGAACTCAGTTTTCTCTATCAAAAGCAAAAGAAACTAGAGTCTATGAGAATGGAGCCAGACCTCATAAAGAATTCTAGATTGGCCTCTAGTTATGTCCTCCCTTAGGACGTAACTATTGAAAACACCAAGGAAATCTGTTCCTTGAAATATAGCACCGATTCGCCAAAACAAGGCTTGCCAAACATTCCTTCATTCCCTTATAAATTGACTCTAACTGCCATTCAGAGTAGATGTTGGTATTTGCAAAATGTAAAAACACCTCATAGCATCTTATGGACAGGACTGTTGTATAATTATAGCCAAAAGAGATTGACTAATGGTTTTGATGTAACCCCTGACATTTCCACTGAACCTCCCTTCATTTTTGCTTTGTTTCCTAAAGTCACATTTAGAAAATATATAAATGTGATATTATGATGAAAAAAAATCACATGATAGAAAAAGATGAAAGGTTATCCTGATGATAACAAAACCCCAAGACAATGGATTTTAGAAGACAAAGGAAACCTACATTTAGATGTCAGTGTTTAATTATGTAATGCCAGAAGTTAGCCCTCTTCCTTGAAATTAATGATAAGAAAACCATTTTGTGGTGCTGAAGGATATATTCAATTAGTAAAATGCTAACCATAAAAACCATGAAGACTTTAGTTCTGTTCCCAGAACCCACATAAAAATTGTAATCCCAGCACTCGGGAGGTACAGTGGCAAATATCTGGGGCTCACTGGCCAGCCTGCCTAATCGAATCAAGAAGTTCTAAGGCAATGACAGACCCTATCTCAAAAAACAAGGCAGGCAGATGGCATACTGAGGAATCAGCGACACCCAAGGCTGATCTCTGGCTTTCACACACTTGTGAACACACATGCATATGTACAC
>NW_008333886.1:5208360-5257371 GCF_000622305.1 Nannospalax galili | reverse complement strand
CACACATACCCCCCCCCCCCACACACACACACACAAAATAAGAGGAAAATTTGGGGAGAATACTATAAAATGAAACACGAGTGGCTGGATGGACAAGCATATTTCATGATCTCTGAGTTCTCTCCCAGTGCTAAGATTGGGGATTCTATTTAGTATTTTTTTGTTTGATGAAATGTTGAAACATTTTAATAGCTGACAAATCATACACCAGTTAAATATATTGAACTCTAGCATCCCAAGTTGGTGCACCTGTTTTTACCAATTCCCTTCTTAGTAACGTCTTCCTTCTTCCTGATGATGGATATAAGATCTGAAATAAGAAAATCCCCCTTAAAGCAATTATCATGCTTGCTGCGACAGATTTCAGATCACCTCCTCAGAGCCGGTGTGCAAAGGCTATGCTCAAAATACAGTACAGAAAAATAATGTAATGTTGTTTTGCAGAAATAACTTTTAAGTATTCAAATTGAGCCCTCACTATCTTAAATTGTAGCTATGTGATTTCACCTAATGAGAGAAACTAAATGAATCCATGCTAATGCATCACTGGGATGTGGAAAACAAGAAGAACAAATCACACAGATTTTCCCACTTAATTATAGTGATAGAAATTCATTGTCATATTATTGACCTATTTGGTCATGCCCAAGTTAATCATGTCTGAACCTTTCCCAGTAGGAAATAAGCTTGTTCACTTCCTGTCTTGCAAGAATACCAAGTAAAACTCAGTCACATATGCCTACAGCCCCAATCACTGCAGCCCACCATAACCGCCCTCTCCAACAGCGAATCTGCAACCTGCCGTGAGCCCGGGAGACTTGATGTCAGAAACTCATCACGGCCTGTGTCCTCTTCTCCCCGCATTCTGTTCAATCATTTGCCACATTAAATTAAACCAAACTCTGTTTGCCAAAGCCCTCCCCGTTTCCCTTTGTGAGGAGCTGTTTTGAAATCCTGAAAGAGAGTTTACATGAGGTAGCAGACTAGTAAACCAGCAACTTTAGTCGCTTATTAAAGTCAAGCATGTGTCTTTGTTTCATGTTGCTAATGATGCGGAACCATCGAGGCCCGAGTATATTTCGCCTGGACCGTGTGGGAGCGAATGCTGAGAGCTCATTACCCGGCTCCCCATCGGAATCCTGCAGGCTTCTGCTCATTGAGGAGACGGTGGGGGCTTTGACAGAATTATTATACTGAATATTTTTAGACTCATTAACTATATCACCAAAGCAAAACATCTCTTCCTCAGATGCAAATGGTTGCAGCTACTGTGGGTTTGCTTTAGTTATTGCAGCAAAAGGGACGAAGCTTGAAAACAACTTAAGAAAAGGAAGACTTTTTATGCCCGCATGTTTGATTTTTTGCAACTCATACTGGGACTATGTGGGGCTGTTCTGCCACAACTGAGCCACTTGTATTCAAGTGCTAGTCACAACGATAGACACGCATTTCTCCATATTAGGCAGTAGTCAAAGTCTTTTTTTAATTTACTCTGTGTCCTGTAATGCGTTGCTGGATGAGCCTTTGATGATAATGCTTTGAGCGAAGGGTTATGATATTCATTCCTAAGATTATAGAGTAACTTTCAGTGCCTGACCTAAATCTAAACTGAGAATGACTGTGTAGTTAAAATAATAATTGGGGGGAATAGCTGTTCTCTAATTCAGGAATTGTAACATATGCTGCCTGGCATGAAAGATGACACGCCGCCTTAGATCATTACAACACCTTAACACCACAGTCTGATTTAGGGTTAAACCGCAGGAAAGGAGTGTTAAGCTACTTCCAAATCGTCTTGCTCTCCTGGAACGCAGCTCAACTTTAATATTACTTTATTCCGCTTTTAGTGATTTAATTTGGGCTCAAGAAGCCCTTTAAGAAAAAAAAAGTGCATACTTTAGAATTAATTCTTTAGAGCAAAGGATGGAGAACTACATTTATGGTGACTTTTTGCTCTGAAACTTAAGTTGGATTATAGGAATTTCATATTTCCAGAATAAATTAAGTCTAGGCACTTTGAAGGAGAGTCTTTCATTTCATGTATATTGCTATATACAAATATGCCCGGATTTTGCCACCTCAGGCACCTAAGTTGAGATGTTCTCTGGGCATGTAAACATTAAGATTTGATGAGAAATTTTTTGCACTTTAATGAAGAAGATGCTGTTTGTGCATTAATATCCGGTGCCTTGGAACACGCACCCTTTGATCCGGTTGTGCTTCATTTCCCACACTGCAGTGCTCTGACAATGGTGACAGTCACTTCATACATCAAAAATTTCTCCTGCTTCCCATGACCGCCGGGAGTCTGACGGGAATACTTTACATCTGAAACATGTTCTCCTCTGGGAGTCCACCAATAGAATACCAGGTCTGATCATTATGAAGTGGAACTTCCACAATGGAAGCTACAGAGAAGAAGGACAAAAAATGCCTAAAAAGCAAACAGCAAAGCAAAACGGCAAGGTGAATCTCAAGTGCATATTAAACTCACCTGACCTTTTAGAATCCCAAATATTCTTTCACAGGACTTGCCAAGACCCTGTTTTCCTGTATTCTTCTAATATTAAAGCCTACTAAATATGGAATAATGTGAAGCAGGGACTGCTTGATTTAGATGTTTACAAGGCAGAGATAATACAGTCAATGTTACATTTTCTTGTGGGAGAATTCACGTTACCTGGAATCCTAGGAAGAGAATTTAAACTTCAAGTCAGTTATGCTAAGAAATATAAGACAGTGTACACACCAATTCATGAATATTTTAGACTCGTTAAGAATAAGAAGTCAAAATACAAAATGTTACTAGTAATGAGCCTGAAGCTTCATCCTTTTTGAAAAAAAAAAAGTATTCTGAAATTGCTTAGGCAGAATGTATGATTTTAATTGTCTTAGTGAGGACAACAGACAGTAAACAAAATAAGTACACTATAGAGTGTATTCAGAAACTCAGAATTGGATTAGAAAACTGAAGGGAGTGATTTAAACTGAGAAGAGAGAGATGGGTGAAAATTGAGAGAATTAGCCATGTGGGTATTTAGGAAGAATGTTAGAGTAGCCAGCATGCAGTAAGTCAGGAAGAGACAGTGTAAAAAAAAAAAGCAAAGATACAGTGTAAAGGGACGAGAAGAATAGAGAAATGACTCAGATTTTGAACGAGGAAGAAACAAAAGTTTAACTTGTTAAAAGTTTAACAAGTTCAACTTGATCACTCTGCTATATTCAGGATAGGCTACTGAGGGTCAAAGGTAGATGTAGGGAGGCTACTTCAGCAACGCAGACAAGATACAATGTAGCTTGGGTCAGAAAACTGCTAACCACAGAAGGGAGAAGACCGGAAGTGGCCAACAGAAAGACAGATGTAGCCTCACCTTTTAGATGCTAAGTTCCTGTTTACCTGATCCCAACATAGCTCTTGCACAGGGAGCATTATAGTTCCCATGTAAAATGTCCCCTACAAGATCATGTGCTTGAGCATTTAGTCCCTGGCCGGTATGGATGTTTTGGGAGGATATGGGAACTTTGAGAGGCAGGGGCTAGCTGGGGGAAGTGGGTCACTAGTGGCCAGCCAGGCTATGTTCCTGGCTAGGGGCGGGCCTTGAGGGCTTACAGCCTAGCCTTTCAGGAGACCATTCTCTGGTTGTTGGTCCTCTATGATATGAACTGAGCTGTCCCCCACCCCCACAGCCACAGAGCCACCCATCACCATATTTTCCCCACCATGATGGACTGTATCACATCAAACTCTGACTCAAAATAATCTTTTCTTCCTTAAGTTGCTTTTTATCAGGAATTAGCTCACAGCAATAAAAGAGGAACTAATACAGGAGCTTTTCTAGACCCAGAGACTATCCACAAAATTCATCAGCTCATACATGTGATTGACATTTCATTTAAAGAATGCCACTTGTTGAAAAAGACCCTTGAATCATCTTGCTAGACTAGAGTAATAAAGGCTAACTTAGGACTATAAGTAAGAAAGCAAATTTTAACATGCTGTGAAGCCTTCACCACAGAATCCCCCAGTTATTGCTACGTTGTGACTTCTTGTACTGAGATGGACACCTGCAGACCTTGGAATTAGAAAATGGCAAACAGCCTTTACAAGTTCCATGAATGAGATGTTCACTCAACTTCTGTGTATGAACCGCCTCTTGTATATAAGGAGAGCTTATGGGAGCATCTACCCTGTTATTTACATTAGTTTTCTATTGAAATGTAACAGGGTACTGCAAAGTTAGCAGCCAAACTTACCTTTATTATCTCACGATTACTGCAGATCAGGAGTGCAGTTTAACAAGGCCCTCTATACAACTGCATTCTAGTAGTCCGCCAGGCTATGTTCCTGGCTAGAGCTCAGGGTCATCTTCCAGTGTCACTCATTGATGGGAGTAGAATCCAGTCAATCTTGCCAGCTACAAACCAGTGGCCACAGTATGGCTTCTTGCTACCAGGGCTCCTTCAACATCCCTCTTATATCAAAGTATTTACTTCTTTGAGGTTAGGAATCTTCTTCTCACCGGCTAGGACAGAGTGATGGCTCATCTCTTCGACCACATCATACTGGCTAGAACCATGTTCAAGGCGTACTCTCAAGTGGGGGATTCTATATGGGTTTGCTTCAATAAAGATCATCTTAGAATTCTGCCTGTCATACTGACACAGGAAGTATTTTGTTATATCTGCATCTGTATCTAAAGCATTTCATTTATAAAAGCTATTTGGTGGGCTAGGGAGATGACTCATTGGGTAATCTGTTTGCGATACAAGCAATGAGGACCTAAATTCAAATCATCAGAACTGGCATAAATCTGGACACAGGAGCATGGGGGGGTCTGCAATCTCACATTCCTACGGGGAGAAGGGAGGAAGAAACAGGAGCATCTCTGTCGGTTCCTGGGTCAGCTAGCCTGGATTACACAGTTGAGAAACAACACACCTGCCCCAGTCTCAAACAGGGTGGAAAACAAGGAAGGACACCCAAGGCTATCTCTGACTTCCACAGGCATCACACATACTGTAACACACACACACGCACACACACACACATACACACACACACACATTGTACACATGCACAGATTCAGGGAATAACAAAAAGGCCTTGGCAAATGGAAAACCATCACTGCTATTGTTTACGTAGTACTCCAGCACTAAGAAAACCGTACTGGCTTTAAGACTAGATTCAGAAGAAATCATCAAACTGGGAATTGGATGTTGTCATTATTGCCATCAAATATTTATTAGACATTTATTTGTATATTCCTCTCCAATGGGTTGTGACCTTGGAGGTAAATTAGCTTACACGAAGCAATGAAGCATTAGGAATGTTTCCCTATTAAAACACTACCTCTATAATAAACATTTCTGAGGTTCAAAAACAATCCAAAGCAAATTCAGTTTTAAATAAGTTATCTCAGCCAGTTATAAGAACTGAACAATTACCAAAAAATTTACCCTAAAGTGGACTTGGCTTAAGCATATGTGAATAAACTCAACCAGTTGAATTTCCGTGCAACCTTAACTATGATGACTGGCAATTAGATTCTAAATTAATGCCACCTTGAAGAAGGAATGCGTTTTTATTTCTCCTTTTTTATACACATCTATAAAAGAAATATTTAATTGTTCCATCTACATTCAAGTGAAATGCATCTCAGTCACTTGGGAGCATAGCAGACCCTGCATTTCGGCAGTGAGCCTCAATTCACTTGATCTGCTTATTCCAAATTCCATGCCTGTAAGGACCTGGGTAGGAAATCAACCTCTCTCTCTTTCTCTCTCTCTCTCTCTCTCTCTCTCTCTCTCTCTCTCTCTCTCAAAATTAGGATTGTCACAAAAGAAATATGGCTTTATATAGTGTAATAACGAATGAGGTGACTGATTTTCTCGATAATTTAGAACAACTATGGTTGCCATACTTTGATACCTGTTGTATTACTCAGGCTTCTCCAGATAAATGGAGCTGACATAAGAGAGAAAAGACGAGGGTGAAGGGGAGAGGGAAGGAAGGGGAGGAAGAGGAGGGAAAGGAGATTAGGACAGAAGAGAACAGAGGAAAAGATAGGAGCGGGAAGAGGAAGGGAGGGGAGGCGTGGGGATGGAGAAGAGATTCTATTTTAAGGAATTAGCTTACAGTTTCAGGGTAATCGAATTTGACATCTATAGAATAAACCCATTGATGAGAGGCTTGGGGAAGATTTGCAGCCTGACCCCAATGCCATCTTCCCACAGAATTTCGTTACAGGAGGCGCAAGTGCTCTTAAAGCCTTCAACTAATTAGATGAGGCCGACCACATTATGAAGATTTTAGAAGGCAATCTATTTTACACAAATCTTATTCATTTAACTGTTAATCTCATCCCCAGACAAAACCAAATAAAAAAGAATATCTTGGAAACATAGCCTAGCCAATTTGATGTATATATTGTTGTGTGTGGTTTCCCTGACACAGCGTCCTTCCCCAACTCCACCCCTCTGTCCCCAAAGTATACAATTAGTGCTAGCATTATTTGATCTGTAGATAAAATATTCTACAGGGATGAGAACTTAAACTCAAAGTGAAAGACAAGTTTTCTGATGGTTGAAGATATTTGTACACTCGGAGGAAAGGGAGTTGAACACACTGACGCTCCATCATCATTTTATATGTCTTTGATACACACGTCGCTGGACAGTCTATGTTTAATTTAGCAACTGTATTTATATTAACTCATCGCTAATGTGTTCCTGTGTGTTGCTGCCATTTCCTCCCTTTGAGGCATTATATTTCCCCATATTGATGTGTGATGATCTCCTTGCCTCACATTTCCTGCTTTTCTGTCTCAAATATTTTCTAGACTGAAATTCTGTTGTTCTATTCAACATTTTAACCTTTGCTTGTTGTCAATGCATCTGGATTTTCCCTGTGATTTGTACCATTGTTTTATGCTTAGAAAAGATTCACCTGTTCCGTGATCAATTAAAACTCCATCTGGATTTTCTTCTGGTTCCTAAAGCCTAATTGTTTGTATTTAACTGTTTAACTCATATTTTAACAGTTTGAAATCATATTATATTTTCAGTCTTATAAGCTATTTTATGCATATACTATATATTGATCTTTTCCTCACAAAATGAAATATTATGTGTGTGCTATGAGCTGAGAATATAATTTGTAGTTTTTAAAATTTCCAATATTCTCAAAATTGTTGATCTGTTTTGATTTTTTTCATTTGCATTAAGTTCTTGAATACTATTCCTCATGTAAGCGACCTTGATTAACATTGCATAATATCTCTGGGCCTGATTTTAAAATAATAGCACTCATTTGTTGAAAGGGTTAAACTGGCATCATTATATCTCAGTAAAATTTGTGATTTGATTGTTTTTATCATCATAGATCTTTTCGGTTGGGTTTTTATTTTGCTTCAGCCAATGTCAGGGCCGTGTCTAAGATTTCACGTTTCTGTTACCATCGTGTGAGCATCTTTCACACTGGTCTAACGACTGGGAGCTTTGTATTTTTTCCTCTTCTCCCTTTACTTAACCTTAACTGGTATCAAAAGGCCACTGATTTGTAAAAATCCATTTACCACATATGTGACAACATCACTGAATTCTGTTTCATGAATTTACTGGTGTGTATATATGCGTATCTCTATGAACATGCACACATGAGTGTATGTCTTCTCAGAGACCAAGGAAGAGGGCATCAGACCCCTTGGAGCTGGAGGCACAGGCAGTTTTGAGCTATCCTGTGGCTACTGAGAACTGAACCTGGGTCCTCTGCAAGAGCAGCCAGTGCTATTAACCACTGAGCTGTCTCTAGCCTCCTGAATTCCATCTTGAAGATTCACTTTGCACTGTTTTCACAAACTCTCCATGATTCATAATGACTTGCCAGGGCTCTGATGGAATGCTGTAGAAGTTGCCATGATAAACCTTCCTCAAGAGGCTTCAAGGACTCTGCTGCTTACCTATTAAAAAGTAACCCTATTGCTTTGATAATTCAATCAGTTTTTACCAAGACTCCGATGTGAGGGGCCATGCTTTTGTAGAATGGGACAAGTCCAACCGTCCCTTCCCACTTCATGTTTTTGGAGAGTAGTAGTTTGTCTTCTCAGAAGGGGCCTGGCCAGATGAGTTTATTAATTCAACTAATATTTTAAACTGAGACATAGAGACAGCTTAGATATGTCTATAAAACACATTTCATGTGTATCTGATCTTTATGCAGGCCTCTATTATAGATTTCACTAATAAATCTGATGTAAATCAATGTGTGATTCTTTTTATGTTATTTTCTACAGCATTTTTTTTCTAAAACTGTACAACGAAAACTATTTTGGTATACTATGAAATCATATTTTAAATTACCCTGAGGAATCTTATTCAGCACTGAACAGCCACTCCATGCATTTAGATAACAGCCACTGCCCTGCCCAAAAGAGAAATCCATACAAAGACACAGCTCCTACTGTGCATATAAACCCTGAATTATTATTTGTGCAGTTAATAGGGAACTGTAAGTTCTTCCTTCCTCTGATAAGCAGTCTCTCTTATTCGTAAAGCAGAACCGTGTGTAGAATGATGAATCCTGTTCCACCACACCGAGCCCAACACAGTCCAACAGAAAAGGAGTTCGTTCATTGAAAACTTTCCTTTGAAGTTGTTGGCATCATTTAGTTGCTGCCATCAAAATGGCTAACAAAGTGCTGGATGCTTTCAAGGAAGCCACTAAACAACAGCAAAGCTGTCCTGTTGCTGTGAAATCTGATTTAGTCACCTTGGACACACTGCATCATACCTAAGTCCTATAAAGAAAACCCTCGTCCTTATTTTTCTCGTTTCATATCTGTGGCCTTCATGGGTGACCACCATGGAGCTTCACACATGCAAATTCCCACAATCTTCCTCACACAATGCTTTGGGTGGTCACAATTATTAATTAATTAATTAATTAATTAATTAAAATTAGCACTTGAGACCAAACCTATTTACCCATCTGCTAACCCATAGCTCTGCTGACTGGAGCAATCTTAGTCTTGGAAACTTTTGTTGTTCAATATTATGTAAACAAAGTACAATAGGTCAACTTCTGTACTCCCTTTGGATTTCATTACATGAAAGTGCAGATACATCATTACTGCAAGATGCCTCGCTCTCAAGAAAAGGGGAATTTGGGTTCTATGATACACATCCAAATGCACATGCTATTTCCCCACAGAAGGACCAAAACTCTGATAAAGATTGATAGGCTAGATTCCGTAGTTGAATTTTTCAAAGCTTTGGCTTTCATTATACATTATCTTGAATTTATCTCCATATCTGTGGCCTCCTTTGTTAAAGCATATGGTAAGAGTTAAAGACTGAAAAGAAAATCAAGGTAAAGAGGACAGGGATTTGGAGGGTGGAGACATGGGGGGGATGTGGGAGGTGGGGCCAAAGCAAAGGGTTGAGATATTCACTACAATGATCAAATTCATTGCCTGAAATTCATAAAGAATTAATAAAAATGTTTTGTATAGAAGAGATGGGACTGTAGACATGCAAAGAGCAAAATCATCACATGACAAATGTCTACACACCAAGGAGAAAAGGCCTCAAAAGAAACAAACCTCGCCAACTAGTGAATTTGGGACCTCTGGCTTCCATAATGGGAAAAAAAAACACCAATGTTTTTAGTCAAAAACTATTTTTTTTCAAGAAAAAGAATGGAATGAAAACATATTTGGGGCATAGAAACTAAGTTAGATAGGAATGATTGAGGAAAAACTGATGGGTAATTCTGGGGCTGCCTGGGTCACCCACATAAAGGCATGTGCTGCCAAGAATTGAACAGTGCAAATAAACAGATTTGGGAGAAAAGGAGCAGCCATGATCTGTCTGTCTATCTGTCTATCTTTCAACCTATCGATCGATTGATCTGCTTTTCCTACTCTCTTATCAAAGAAAAGAACGCTCTTAAGTAGACAGTAGGATTCTACTATCGGCCATTAGCATCTTCTCCTTAACAATTCCACTTTCCAGACCATTTATCCACTGGAGCCCAGAGAAACTTACTAACTCCTGCTGGCCAGCTTTCTTTACTCCTGGTTGCTCTTACTATGAGAATGAACCCCGTTTGGTCCTCTTCCTTCTTCAGAAGTCATGCTGAGGTTCACATTCTCTAGAAATCCATTTTGGACCAAGACAACCAGAGTAACATCAATGCAGATTCTCAACTCACCCTTTCTGTGAGTTGATACAGCAGGAAGATTGCTGTATGGTGCTGGAGGTTTCTGTGCCTTATGTGCCTGGTGGCTGTAAAGTCTACATTGTTTGAAGTATATAATATCATCACTTACATGGTATTTTTTATAGCCTATGCTTCCTATAGTTGTACAGTAAGTCAGCATTTAAGGGTTTTTTCAAAGGTTATTTCTCTTGAAGTTAGGTAACAAATTTTGTGTAACAAATTAGACTCTGCACCTTTTGAAGTGCTTATGCTGCTGGTGCTAGATAGAAGATGTACTTAGTATATCTGCTGGTTTGCTTTACTTATCAACTTAACACAGCCTACAATCATCTCAGAAAAGTCTCAGGGAAGCACTGTCTTCATTGTGTTGGCCTCTGAGCATGACACTGGTGGACTGTCTTAATTGAGTTAATTGATGTGGGAAGAACCAGCCCACTGCACATGGCACATTTCCTAGGCAGGGGTCATGAACTACATAAGATTGGAGAACCTAAGCTGAGCAGGAAAGCCATGAGGTGAGCATGCACACATTCATTTCTCTCTGCACTGGCCTATGGGTGTGAGGTGACTGGCTGTTTGAAGTTCCTGCTGTAACTTTCCCAGAGTGGTGGACTGTCACCTGGAATTATAAGCTGATATGAACTACTTTCTCCCCTAAGTTGCTTTTTGTCAGAGTTTTTTCATCACAGCCAAGGACATGAAAATAGAATAGGGATGCAGCACAGGGGCTATGGGAGTCACAGCTTCTTATTTTGGGGTACACGTATTTATGTAGAAGTTAGAGCATGAAGAGGCCAGGAAACCAGAAAAGGGCCCATGAGAGTTTTAAAAGAGGCTTTAAGGGAGAGAGATGAAGAGAGTAATAGAAAGAAATGATATAAAAGTGGAATAGGGGTAGTGGGGTAGAGGTTGTAGGTGGGAATGGAGATGGGAAACAGGAAGATGGGAGAGAGGAGGAGAGAGCATCAATCAAAACTAAGTATGAAAGAAATGCTGTGAGAACACCTATTACTTTCTAAGCTAATTTAAAAAATACATTTTATTATTTTATGTGAATGAGTGTATTGCCTGCATGTATGTGAGTGCACCCATGCCACTGACCACAGAGGTCAGACGAGACCATCAGGTCCCTGGAAATGGAATAACAGATGATTATTAGTCGCCATGTGGGTGCTGGGAATGGAACCTGGATCTTCTGCAAGAGCAGCCAGTGCCCTTAACAGCTGAGCCATTTCTCTAGTCACTGTAAGCTAATTTTTAAAAGTAGAGTAAAGACTGAGTTCAAAGGAGCTCAATGTGCTGGAAATCGACTACCAAAACTTGCAGGTTAAAAAGATTTACCAATAACTGTGATCTGTGCTTTATTGGAGATAATTGCTCTCTAGGCGACCATGGGGAAAAAGACCCTTCTTTTCTCTCTGGGGTAAGGAGACAGGAACCTCCACACTATAGTAACCTCTGTTACAGTACAGACCTGTGTTGTACAGAGTTACCCTAGAGTGTTGGTTCAACAGGCATAATAGGTAATAAAATTTTACAATGCACAGTTTGTTGTAATTGAAGTGAAAAGAACCCAGCTTTCTTGACACTCATTAAAGGCCTCATATTTATTAAGTTACCCAAATAAAATTTGTTGAGAACCTTTCATGCACCGGGGCCTGCATGAATTGCAAGGAATGCGGAGGTGCACGCCACATGGACCCAGGCCTGCGGAACCCTGTAGAGGTCCCGCAGAGAAAGCAGATGTTCAACCGCCTGAGCACCTGTAGCAGCTCCTCATGGGTGCCTGGTGGAGCATCATATTCTGAGGACAGCCCCATTACTTCTGCTTTGCGCATTATTTAAAGGAAAGGTGAAATTCTAGGTCTTTCTCGTTTTCCATGGACTTCTTTGTTCCCTGTTCCTCGAGAAGTCTCTCAGTTTTTATCACAATATCTGTATGCCTTTCCCTCCCATTTACTCCACGGTTCCAGGATTCTCTCGGCTCTCAGCATGTGATGTTTCTTCCGGGCTGGCATTCAATGTGTCTTCTGAACACCCATTAGCCATCGTTTGAGAATGTGCCACGAATACTTTTGTAGCTCAGCTTTCTATTTTAAATTAAACTTCCAATTTCAACTCTGTCTTGAGACTTGTATCCAGAAAATTTCAGTAAGTTTATCCCACTTTATAATGTATTTCAGTAACAGTAAAATCTTACTGATTTGATAATCCCACATGTCACATAACAAGCTGAGCAGGCTGTCCTGAGAACACAGTGAGGAGAACTCCACCAAGCTCATTTACTGAAAGTGGAAATAAAACAACTGTTTGATTTGACGAGTTGTTACAGTACTTAAACCAACCTGACAGAAGAGAGAATAAAATTTGTTCAATTATTCTACTTCATTTGTTCCAAGGGCTCTGGGTAGAGCTTGGATGGCTATGTTTGAGCTATGAATTAAGAAAATCAAGATTTCATCGGTCCTGGTTTACCACAAACATAATTCAATATTTAAAATTCCTATTATTAGATTTACTCCTTTAGGTAAAACAATAGTTAAGGTGGCTTCCTTGAATGGAGTAATCAACACAGAATTCTTCAGAAACTTTGATATACACATAGAAATTGTTTAATTAGATCATGTCATACAAGGATGTGTCTGGTTGAAAATCCAGGGGAGAGATCAGGCATGAAACTTTGTTGGGAATCAGAGGCCTCTGTACAGGGGCATCCAAAAAGTAGATCCAGAAGCACACGGGAGAAAGGGTCAGTGTGGGGACACAGGGCTGATGCAAGTGTAACAGGGAACTTGAAAGAGGAAAGACATTTAATTAAAAAAAAAATCGAATGCCCTCGTTAAAATGAACATTTAATTCCTGGGCTACCAGAGTCCTATTCAGAAGGCCCTTGCCTGTGTGGTGGAATGTCTTCTCTACTTTTCGTTCTATTACAGGACCAGTCTTCCACTGAGGTCCTTGTTCTATGTAGATCTGAGTTTCATGCACAAAGAAATGGGGATCTGGTTTCATCCTTTTACATGTTGATACCCAGTTTTCCCAGCACCATTGGTTGAAGACACTGCTTTTTCTCCAGTGTGTATTTTTGGGATCTGCCAAAAATCAGTCAGCTGGAGGTGAGTTGACTATGTGTGGGTCCTCTACTGTATTCCATTGATTTAGAGTTCGCTTCTGTGCCATTATCATGCTGTTTTTCTTACAATGGCTCTGTAATATAACTTGCCTTCTTTTGTTACGACTTTTAAAAAATTGTATTGTTTTGTTCCCTCATACATGTAAACAGTGTACGTGGACCCTATCCACTCCCAACTCCCTCTCTCTAACTTCCCTTAGTTCTCTTAATATATATCCCTCACAACTTAATACCCTCTTTTTTAAAAACCCCACTGAGTCCAATTATTGCTGCCCTTATTTGCATGGGTTCATCTACTGAGGCATGGGTGATATACTGTTGGCTACCCGAGCCCAATGAAAAGTGACTCTTTCCCTAGCAGTCCAGACTGCTGAGATTAAAGTTGTGCACCACAGCACCCCACAAGAATTTATAGATCTTTTATGTCCAAACAGATTTTTTTCCAGAGAAGCTCTGGTTTCTTCTGGAAGCTAAATGGAAATCAAGAATGTGGAGAGGAGTCCAGAGCCACATCAGGCTTGGTCTTCCAGCCAAATGAAGAAATCATCACCCTCCTTGCAGCATGACCTTCCCTCCCTGGCTCACATATGGTTGCCAGACTCTGCCCTTGGGAATTTCCTCAGGGTACATCAAATCCATCAATGCAAAAAGTATATTTGTATGGAGAAGTCATTCATTTAAAATGAAAGTGTCTGTAAGTGTCTCCAGTGAGTCCTCTTTATTTATAATATTCTAATTCCCAAAATCAATAGGACACATTATTTGGGGAAAATAACACTCAGATGAAGCTCTGCAGAAACTATCGTGGCTCTCAGTGTTGCAGAAAACAGTGACAAGTAGGAAACGAGCTTCCAGTGTTCGAATGAGTCCTGATACTGAATTAAAAGCACCTGGAACACACTTTCTCCTATCTAACCCTGACAGTGACTTCCTTCACTCTGTTCACTGAATGCAAACATCATCTACACCAATGCATGATCATTAGAAATTAATCTTCAGTTTTGTATTTGGATAGCCATGTAAAAAAGGTGATAATTTCTGTTTTAGCCCATATATTAGTCACTTTTCTCTTGCTGTGATAGAAACACTGACCCAAGAAATTTATATATGGAAGAGTTTGGAGGGGACTGGAGCAGGAGCAGCAGAAGCTAAGCTCTCACATCATCATGCAGGCAAAGGAAGCAAGAGAGCAACTGGAGATCTGGCAAGGCTAAAGAACTCTCTAAGCCCACCCCCAGTGATGTGTGTCCTCTAGGATAGCCACACCTTCTAAGACCTCCCAAAACAGTACCATCATTTGGGGACAAAATGTCCAAATACTTGGAGCCTATAGGGGACATTTTCATTAAAACCACCACATTCCACCCCTTGGCCCCCATTGGCTCATGACGATATAAAATGCAAAATGCATTTAGCCCAACTTTAAAAGTCCCCATAGTCATTATCAGTCTCAATACTATTCAAAAGCCAACAGTCCAAAGTCTCTTCTGAGACTCAGGTAAAAATGTTAACTGTAAGCCTCTACAAAATCAAAAGACAAATTACTCCCAACATACAGTGGAACAAAATATGCATTACCATTCCAAAAGGGAGAAATGGAGGCATAGTAAGGAAATCCCAGGCCAAAACAAGATTGAAAACCAACAGGACAAACACCAAATCCAGTAGCTCCACATCAACTTCTGGGACTTTACTTCCAAAGGGCTTAGATGGCTCAGCCTCTCCAGCTTTGCTGAGTGCAACACACATTTCTCTCTTGGGCTGGTACCACTCCCTATATGAAGGTCTTCTTGGCAGATGACTCACAGCTCTGCCAAAAGCTGCATTATGAAGTTCTTGGGGTCTCCATTGCCAACCAGGCTTCACCTTCACAGCTTCATGCAATGGCCTATCAGGGCCTTCTCCAGGCAGGTGAACCCCTGCTGCATGCTGCCCAACCTCAGCGGCTCTCTGAAACCGTGGAAGAAGAACTGATGACCCCTTCCCTCTTGTACCTTTCATGCCTCCAAAGCCAGTACCAGGTGAAGGACAATTCCAAGTTTGACTGCAAGTTTTGGATGGACTCCAACCTGCTTTATCCATTTTAGAAGCTTTTCTCTTCAGTGGCCCCTGCAGCATTTTCCTTACACAAGTTGGAGGCTTAACTGGGTGTGGTCTTGCCCTGGAGGAACTCTCTCTATTGTTTAAGTTTGAATCTCTAGGCCACTCCTTAATCACTTTAGTATCCTTATCAAAGGGATCCTCTCCAGCACATGCCAGCGCTCCATCTAACATTAATCTTCCTAATGCTCTTTTTCAATCCATCCTGTACATTCTGTATTTCTTTCTGCCCCATTTGCTCTTTTTCACTGTAAATCTGTATAATATTCACTATTAATAGTCACACCACCATTTCTATATTGGGCTCTCTTGAAATTTCTTCCACCAGAGAAATTAGTCCATTGCTATTGAACTTAGCCTCAAGGAGATTTTTGTCTATGGGCAGACTCCAGCCAGACTCTTTGCCAAAATATCCCAATTGCTGCTTAAGTCCTTATTTCCCTCTGGAACTACATTGCTCTCAGCACTAATTTCTTCCAGGTGTTTACTAGAATGGCATGTTAAGCTCTACTTACAGCAATCAACCACTTTTCTAGCCCAAACTTCCAGTCTTCCACATTCCTCCAAAACCCCACATGGTCAGGTTCTTCACAGTCAACAGCCCACTCTCTGGTACCAATTACTATATTAGTCACTTTTCTGTTGCTGTGATAGAAACACTGACCCAAGCACTTTATAGAAGGAAGAGTTTATTTGAGCTTATGGCTCCAGGGGAATTACTATAGTCCGTCATGGCAGGGAGGCATGGTGGCTGGAGGCGTCTGGAGCAGGAGCAGCAGAAGCTAAGCTCTCACATTATCACACAGGCACAGGAAGCATGAGAGAAACTGGACATCTGGCAAGGCTTAAGAACTCTCTAAGCCCACCCCTAGTGACGTGCTTCTCTAGGATAGCCACACCTTCTACAACCTCCCAAAACAGCACCATCATCTGGGTGCAAAATGTCCAAATACTTGGATCCTATGGGGGACATTTTCATTCAAACCACCATAGCCTGTGTTTAGTCGTCACATAAAGAAGTGAAGTAATTGTCCACACGTGAAAATGGGGCTCAGAGGAAAATATGTTTGTTTTTTCTCCATCATGGTTTTTCCATTTATATGTGATTTCCTGCACTTTAGAAATATGAAGAGGACTGAGTTCATGCAGATTTTTATTTTGAGCGTAGTAAAAGAAACAGAGATTAAAATCTACTTGGCAACACATTTGTGAAGTTAGTATTTACATAAAGAAGAACTATAATTCCCAAGATTAGGGAAAATTAATTCTCAGTATTACTTTTATATTTCTTTCTTACAAAGAGTTGCACCAATAAACAGCGTGCACTTTGGCCATTCTGTCAACAGAATAGAGAGTGGTTAGTTAATTATCCATATGAACTTTACTAGGCTGTTCATTCCGTTCCCCTCAGCACAGTTTAGAAAATATGTTTAAAATGTGGTGGTGTTCTTGGGCTATTAATGGCATCTTAATATTCAAGAACTTCCAGGACCAGCACTGTTTTATCTTAAAATTCAATGAGATTTTTTTTTATTATGCATTTGTTTCTGACTTCTTTTTGTTTTTAAAACCCAAGTTCACTCTGTGAATGATGTTGGCCCTGATGTTTGGCTCATTTTCTGTGGCACCTCAAACCCAGCTTTCTTTGGCCCACTTTTGACCTTTAACTCTTCTTACTCTGTATTTTTCTAACCATCTGAGCTACTTGCCCCCAACCCACTTTCTGCGAGAAGATTCTAAAATTCAATTACTTTATATGCTAAGGTAACTCATTTCAGTTTAATATTGATGACTGTTGACTCAACATTTAATCCCTCCATGATAATGCCTTACCCAAAAATTTCACACTAATTTTACTATATATGGGTACATAGACACAATTTATATATATGCACTATATATAATATACACTAATTTTTTCACTAATTATATACACAGGTACACACACACACACACACACACTTACAGCATACAAATTCATGTTTCAGCATTCATACTTGTAGGGAAATAATTTTCTTAAATCTAGGAAACTCACATTTCCATCACCTCTTATGCTTTTTTTGCATGTGTGTGCATTTGTAGTAAAAGTGCCTAAAATATACAAATTAAGGAAAGAAAATTGAGGCACTAATATTTTAAACAGGATAATATCAGAAAAGATTCCATTTTTGAGGGGAGGACTATTTACCCATTAATTAATAATTGAAATAAAATCTCTACCTAGTTGTAAGCTGAGTAAGTTACCCTCTCTTACATATAAAATTCACTGAGAGGGAAACAGAAGAGAACCTTGCATCAACTTTCACTTCTTTCTCAAGCTTAACTGTCCCGCTAGAAGGTGAGTTCACGTGGTGAAATCCAGCTGATCTTGCAAGGCTCTTACTCTGAATTTCTGGGCCTGTTGCAATAGTCACAGGGTAGGATATTCCTTCTCTGGGAAGCTTGTTGCATTCCATAAATCTACATTTTTCTCAAGTATTTTTAAGTATCTCATAGCCACATTGAAGCTAGAAATTCCTGACCCACCGGGTCTTTGGCACCCAGCATAGACAATGCCAGACAGTAGTCTCTCAATAGTGGATTGGTTTATGAATAGACAGTGTAACTACACTGTTTACTATCTAGAAGCATAGTAAAATAATGGCATCAAGATGACATTTCTATGCTATAGAATGATATAAAAAGTATCAGTTAAAAGGCAAAGTATCCAGGGCAAACACACATCTATGTCTGTACATAAGAACAAAGACTGCACTCAGATAATGTTAATTTGAAATTTACTACCAACAAAAATACAGTGGAAAACTATATCTGTTTTAAGTTTGTTAAGTAAACAAAATAAATGTGAGATAAAGACCTTTATGTTACAAGGGGAGGCAAGCCATCTTTTAGACTATCCTTTGATTATTTGTATTCATTGCTCATTGCTACTGAAAAATGATTCCCACCTCTTCATCAACTCCACTTTTCAAAGCTATGTTCATTGTCACTTGAAATTTTAAAGCATTTCCATGGCTGAAAAGAATATTGTATCATCCCAGTTTTCACTACTGAATCTTCCCTCTTCTAGTCTAAACTGATATATCAGAGGGCTGGCATGTCAGTCAATTTCTACTGCTACTAGAGAAGTTAGTATTTTGGTCTCGTTATTCATTAAATGAAAATAACAAATAGTCTTATCCTTTAAAATCAGTGCATAAATAAATTCAATTGGTAACTTTCTAATAATGATGGGGACCAAAGATAAAGGACACGATGAAAAATATAGTAAAAGCTAAGATTAACAGAACCAGTTGCTGGGCTCATAGGCAGCCTGTAGTCAGTTCTGCTGGACTGAGCATGTGTGGTTTTGATCCTGGGCCAACATTCTCCAAGTTTCCACTTGGGGCATCCAGCTACTCAACCTGGTCTCACAGCTCTGGCTCTGCCTTTTGGAACTTGTTCCTTACACGCCACATTCGGGTTCAAAGGACACTGTTACCGAAACTCACATATCACAGAAAAACCTAAGCGCATTTGGGTTTTCAAATATCCAGTGATCCTTTCACCTTTACCGTCCAAAACTTGTAGAATGTGGCTGGACAGCTACAGCTTCCTAAGAGTTCATGTGTTCCACGTGGATTAGCCATTGGTACCACAGTCCTTTGCAGCTATTTTGAGTTTCCTAGAATGTGCTTTTTAATATTTCCCCAAAATGAAATTCATGACATATGTAAAGATATTATTTTATTATTAATATCTTATGTAACATTTGCATGATCTGAATACAATTATTATACTATGGTTCAGATGGAAATAGAGGTCACTAAATTTTGGGCATCTGTGATATTTACTGTTTTATGCATTGTCGTCTTACAAACCTTCCATACCCAAAGTTATACTAGATCAGTAATAAAAGCTAAGAAAAATAAACCTTCACATTGTAAGTGCAGTCAGTACTGTTCTCACCCTGTGTTTCTTACAGCTATCAATTAGCATCTTCATGTGCCAGGCTCTGTCATATTCCATTCCAATTGTGTCTCAGAGTCTCTTTACTCCTGCAGCTGAATTTTTAATAAATACTTTAAGACAGCGACATGTTTGATTTACATGTAAAGGAAACGAAAATTCTGGTGAAATTTTAAAGATATTTAATTTCTTCAAAGTAGAAAAATGCTACACTTCTCTTTGCAAATTCAACATAGTGAATGAGTGTTGTCATTACTTTTTATTATTCATGAATATTAGTCAAACTTGATTCATTAATGATTTTCTTGATTCATTTGCATTGAAACAAGTAGGTCTCAGAAGAAGGTAAATATACACTACAGAAAATCATCAATGAAAATTTAACCCACAGCTCAAAGATAGTCACACAGAGTCAGTTTAGAACATTTATTCAGCCACATTTAAATTCCAGGGACTTAATTAATTTTGGGTTAATGACTGCCATGTAGGAAAGAAGGTGGGCACTGTTATCGCTAAGACAGTGACAGTATACCCTTCCATTTTTAGCCTTAACATAATTTCACTTTCAGGTATTTCTTCAGTTACTCACTTGAGCAATGCTGAATATTGATACTGAAAATAATTGTTGTAATAGATTTTTAGACTCTTATACTTGACTTAGCATCTCTAAACATTACAGAGTACAATATTAGAAATAAATTTGCAGTCTCACTTCTTTTTGAATCATTCATGAGATTTGAGTGTTTACACTTATTTAGTTATACCAGTAAACAAAGATCAAATATCTAGCAGAATGCAGTAATCTTATCCCAGAAACATATAGGTATGAAGAAGAAACTAAGAAGACTGTGGGTTTTGAAGCTTGTTATTGCCACTAATATGTAAAACATTAGATCAGTGCTATTAGAGTTCACAGTGTGTAAAATTACAAGTCTGGGTATGTGAAAAGGTAGGGGATGAGTGGAGGAGGGAAGAGGACACGGCAGGGTAATGAGGTGACTACTATCAGAGACATTTTGTACATGTATGAAATGTTCAAAAAAATTCATAGGCTTAAAAATAACAATACAGATGAGAAAGCGAATTGAGCACCAGCATTCATCTCTCCCTGCTTCCTGACTCTGACTGCAGATGCCTCAAGCTCCACCCACTATCCCCTCCCTTCCTCAACTGAGTATACCCATAAACCATAAGGCAAAACAAACCTTTTTCCCCTTAAAACAGAGTGTGCAAAATAAGTGTCTGTATTTGCATAAAGGATAAATGCGAACATTAGTTGTTCAATGTGAAATTTAGTACATTTGACAAACCGTATTGTGTTATGTTGTGCTGACAGAGTCTATGTTATTAGAGGCCCCCAAACAGAATTTTGAGATGCATTGATTTTTATGTAGTCTAAAGAATAGACTAGTTATTTATTCATTTCTGCAGAGCCCAGCTACAGATTTTGGAATGCATGTGAGTTTTTTGTTTAGTTTGTATACCTAAGCAGCTAACAAAAGATCGCTCTAGAAACAAGCTTTGTGATCTTGCACACAAGCCTGAAGAACAGGTTTGGAAATGAAAAAATAGCTCGTTACAACTGAGATTTGTACACTGTACATATGCAGCTGGGTAGGAGTGCTATAAAAAAAATCAGCATTAACAAGATTTTTGTCTATTTGTAATTCCTGCCTTGCCAAAAATTTTGTAAAGTAGTTTGTAATTGCTGTTGTTTGGGTTATTACAAAAAAAAAAGAGCTGATAAGTTTGGTGTGATTTGCTCGAGAGCTGCACATCACAGCACAGTTGAATGGAAATTTGCAGCCACATCTTTGCTTATCAGTTTTATTTTTCTGTCAGATATTGAGGAAGACAGTATGGTTCAGTATGGAAAAGCTTTTCACAAGCATTAGAAATTATAATCATTATTTTAATATTCTATTTAAATGAATTAATGTATCTTTCCATAATCTAGCATCTATCTATCACATCTATCTACTGTCTAAAATATATTCTGATCATCAATCATCTGTCTATCACCGGTTAACTATCTTCCACCCAGAATATAGTCCTACTATGTAAAAACCCACTGGCTTTTGTCCCAAATGGCCTTAATCATATTTTTATCAAAACTTTAAATACAATTTTATTTTATTTTTTACTGAATTTTTGTGAATTTCATGAAACACATTTTGATCATAATTCGGCCCCTCCCTCCCCTATCTAACTCTCTTATAACCCCACCATGGGATTTTATGTAATCTGTCATATATATTAAGGCCTATCAATTAAATTTGTGTTCCTAAATGTCCTTTGATATGTGTCCATCCACTGGAGCCTAGTTAACCTATGTAGCATCACACTCTAAAAACAAAAAACAAAACAAAACAAAACAAAATCTCTCACTCTCCCAGCAGTATGGGTTGCCAATACCAGCTCTGCTAATACTGGAACTTCTTATCCACTTAAGGCAGATTTTGCTCGCGTCTTGTGCACGCTGTTATCATTGCTGTGAGTTCACCTGAGTAACTTCCCAGCTGTCTGGAAAACTCTTGTTTCCTTGTGGTCATCAACCACCTCTGACTCTTACACTCTTTCTCCCCTTTCTTCTGCAATGGTCCCTGAGCCTTGTGTGGCAGAGGTTTGATATAAGTGTCTCATCCATGGATAAGCACTCTGATGTCTCTCATTCTCTGTAATTTGGCTAGCTGTGGCTTTCTAGTTTAGTCATCATCTGTTGCATGAGGAATCTTTGCTGGTGAAGTTGGGATATGCATTTTTAGTCTTTCTGCCCCATGTTCTGCTGTGTTCCCTGAGCCTTAGGTGTAGAGGTTGCACTGTAGATGTGTCACTAAGGGCTGGGCATCTCGACATTAGTTCTTTGGATTTGACCAGTTGTGGAACTGTGTAATAGTCTCCATCATTGCAATCAGAAGTTTCTTTGGTGAGTACTGATAAGTACCCTTGTCTGTAAATATAAGGTTACATATTCAACTTGTAGTAAGAGATTACATTGGTCTAGGGATATGACAAAGGTAGGTTTTTCTCCAGGATCTATGACCTCTCCAGCCATGTGTATATACATGAGTTCCCTCCCATTGAGCAGGTCTTGAGTCCAGTGACAGTCCAATATACAGCTATTGATTATCCCCAAGATAAAAGTGCCAGTACTGCACCAATATATATAGTTTGCTGGGCTGGATATTGTTGTGGTTTGTAGACTTTACAGCTGGATGGGATCATTGAGTGGTTTTCTCCCTTGATATTTTGCATAGTATCTTCTAATGTTATGGGACCTGGTCTTCAGGTAGAAGGCATCTAGATCACTTCCAGCTCAATTGCTCCAAATTCTGTGTCTGAATTATGTCCTGTCTTCAGCAACAGAGTCTTACCTTCAAGTTCTGGGAGAAAATCATGGGCTGTGGCAATAGACTATGTCATTTTGAGAGTCTTTCAGACTACAATTCAAAGGATTTTTGTTATATAGCCATCAACCATACACATACACACACACACACACGCACACGCACACACACGTGCATGCACGTGTGTGTATGGTATTTTTCAGTAGGCTTCTCAGCTAATACATTTTCCTCTTGTTTTTCACACCACCTAAGCATTATTTATCTCTTCTCTCTCTCCTCCAGTATAACCCTTTCTGTTATCTTCCTAAAGAATCCCCCATTTCCCCCATTTTCCCCTTAATAACATGTGTCTCCTGCTGTCCCCTTCTCAGATTACCTAAGGTATGAATGTAACCCTGCAGAAGGTTTCACATTGTCTTTCTTATCAGCTACATGTCATTCTTAGAGCTGCTTCGACAATGGAGCTGCATGCCTGTGTTTGGAAATAAGAAATATGAGTAGATGGTCTGAAGTAATTTTCTCCCAATGTAAGTATTCTCATTCAGACTGCCGCCTTCACACCTATGTAGTTCCCAAGCTCCTAGTAGACATACTGAATGAACTTGAAAACTTTCAGGTACCTGTGATTTGTTAATTCAGACATATAAATGTATCCTTTAGACATTTCGTAACCTCAAACGAGAGTCACTCACCATCACCATGAAATATCCATTCCCATTTCTATTCTATGCCTTTATTGTAGATTTTAATTCTTCTTAGAAGACTCTTTTAGGTTCACCACAAAATTGAAAACAGGTTACAAAAATATCCATTGTACCCTTTCCCAGCTATACATGAACCACCTCCTGCATTGTCAGACACACACATCAGAGCAGCACTTGGGTTACATCAGATGAGCTACTCAGAGAATCAGCCAAGGCCCACAGATCATATCAAAGCTGATGAATCTTGGGACCACAGTCACACATGGAGTCATGTGAGCAGATATGGGGGTCTCAGACTTTGACAACACTTTTGAATGATGCCTGAATAGACAATAATGGAGAGAGTGATTCGAATTCAAACACAAGAAATTGAAGTTTCTGGCGGCACTCGCCCATCTCACCTGTGGTGACTGTATTGTAGCCTTGGTTCTGAGCATACAACATGTGTTCTGCACTGCACATGCCATCACACCACACAATGCCCACACACACTGCCTGAAACACCTAAGCTTGGAATCGAGACTACTGAATGCTATGAATTGCACCATTTTTACTGTACATACTAAGTTCTCAGTTCTTATAGAAATATAATGGTTTAATTATGGAAAACAAATATCTTTTAATATTTGCCTGCTGTATTTCCTCAGCATGTATCACATTATTACTAGGATAACTTTGAGTAATATTGTGCTAGAAAAGCAAGCACATTCATCTCATTAGTTGCAAATTTGTTTCTGTCTTTAGTAAATGCTAAACTATGTATATTATACCAAAGAATTGTTTTAAAGCAAATTTCCTTTTTATTAATAAATGTTTACTTTCTATAACTTTTTTATATATCTATATCCTTGGTTTGTGTACAAATTTCTTGAATAAAAGGAGGTCAGTGAGTGGGAGAATGTTACGTCATTCTTGAACATCACAGCTCAGTCTGATGTGTTATGTTCTGTAGGCTCAAACGGACACATGATGGCATGTAGATACCCTCATAGAACCATACACGGTTTTACTCTGAGCTCTACCAGTTTACCCTGTGTATTAATCACTTTTCTGTTGCTGTGATAGAAACACTGACCCAAGCAATTTACAGAAGGAAGAGTTTATTTGAGCTTACAGTTCCAGGGGAATTACAGTCTGTCATGGCAGGGAGGCATGGTGGCAGGAGGTGGCTGGAGCAGGAGCAGCAGAAGCTAAGCTGTCACATCATCACACAGGCACAGGAAGCAAGAGAGCAACTGGAAATCCGGCAAGGCTTAAGAACTCTCTAAGCCCACCCCAAGTGACATCTTCCTCCAGAATAGCCAAACCTAAAACCTTCCAAAGCATCGCCATCATCTGGGGACAAAATGTCCAAATACTCGGAGCCTATGGGCGACGTTTTCATTAAAACCACCACATTCTACCCCCTGGCCCCCATAGGCTCATGACCATATAAAATGCAAAATGCTTTTTGTCCAACCCTTAAAAGTCCCAATAGTCATTATCAGTCTCAATACTATTCAAAAGTCAACAGTCTCTTCTGAGACTCAGGTAAATATCTTAACTGTAGGCCTTTATAAAATCAAAACACAAAATACACACTCCCAACATACAGTGGAACTGAATACACATTACCATTCCAAAAGGGAGGAATGGAGGCATAGTAAGGAAATCCCAGACCAAAACTAGACCAAAACCCAGCAGGGCAAACACCAAATCCAGGAGCTCCATGTCCAACTTCTGGGATTTTACTTCCGAAGGGCTTAGATGACTCAGCCTCTCTAGCTGTGCTGTGTGCAACACACATCTCTCTCCTGTGCTGGTACCACTCCCAGGTCTTCTTGGCAGATGCCTCACAGCTCTGGCATCACAAAGTTCTTGGGGTCTCCACTGCCAACCAGGCTTCACCTTCACAGCTTCACACAGTGGCCTGTCACGGCCTTCTCTACACAGGCGAACCCCTGCTACATGCTGCATGACCTCAGCGGCTCTCTGAAACCGTGGAGAAAGAACTGATGACCTCTTCACTCTTGCATCGTTCATGCCTCTAAGGCCAGTGCCAGGTGAACAACACTGCCAAGTTTGACTACAAGTTTGGGATGGACTCCAGCCTCCTTTATCCATCTTAGAAGCTTTTCTCTTCAGTGGCCCCTGCAGCATTTTCCTTACACAAGTTGGAGGCTTAACTGGGTGTGGTCTTGCCCTGGAGTCACTCTCTTCATTGTTTAAGTTGGAATCTCTAGGCCCCTCCTGAATCACTTTAATCTCCTTAATCTCTTTAATCTCCTTATCAATGGGATTCTCTCCATCACAGGCCAGGGCCCCAACATTTATCTTCCTAGTGCTCTTTTTCCAACCCAAACTGTATTTCTTCCTGCCCCATTTTCTCTCACTGTAAATCTGAATAATATTCACCATTAATAGCCACACCACCATTTCTACATTAGGCTTTCTTGAAATTTCTTCTGCCAGAGAAATTAGTCCATGGCTTTTCAACTTAGCCTCGGCCAAGCTTTTTGGCTGTGGGAAGACTCCAGCCAGACTCTGCCAAAATATCCCAGTTGTGGCTTAAGTCCTTATTTCCCTCTGGAACTACGTTGTTCTCAGCACTACTTTCTTCCAGGCACCTACTAGAATGGCCTGTTAAGCTCTGCTTACAGCAATCAACCACTCTTCTAGCCCAAACTTACAAAGTCTTCTACATTTCTTCAATACCCCACATGTTCAGGTTGTTCACAGCAAACAGCCCACTCTCTGGTACCAATTACTTTATTCGTCACTTTTCTGACGCTGTAATACAAACACTGACCCAAGCAATTTACAGAAGGAAGAGTTTATTTGCGCTTATGGTTCCAGGGGAATTACAGTCCGTCATGGCAGGGAGGCATGGTGGCTGGAGGTGGCTGGAGCAGAAGCAGCAGAAATGAAGCTCTCACATCATCACGAGCAGGCACAGGAAGCAAGAGAGCTACTGGGTATCTGGCAAGGCTTAAGAACTCTCTAAGCCCACACCCAGTGAGGTACTTCCTCCAGGATGGACACACCTTCTAATACCTCCCAAAACACCACCATCATCTGGGGACAAATGTCCCAATACTTGGAGCCTATGGGGGACATCTTCACTAAAACCATCACACCCTGAGGGGTGGTTTTTAATTTAGGCATCACCCCCATCTCCTCTATTTGCCTTTCGGGCTACATTAGTGAGGGTAGTTTTTGCTCCTGTTCTACTGATTTCCTATTTCAGGTGTGCAGCTAACAGATCCTCCATGCACTGTGGGAAGTACTCTGTGTGTCAGCTACCACCTTGCTTTTACAAGCCTATTTTTCCTCTACAAAAAAAAGTGTAAGTGTGGTATTTAGAAAATATTTCTTATGTGGTCAAATTCCGATGAACTTTATTTTCATTAAACCGGTGATAGACCAACAATTCTTCACCAATGTACACCATAGAGTACCTTGAACTCTGCCCTATTACTTAGTATGAACTCTGTAATAGAGGATCTTGGAGATTTTTTTTTCTGGTATTGACTGGTCTTTGTTTTCTGGAAAAAGAATTCATAGTTCATTTTTCAGATAACTATACATATGGTATTTGTATTTTAATTAAAAAGACTCTTGTTATGTCTGATTCTTTAGGCAGAAATTCATTATAAGGACACTTCTCATTTCCTTGAAATGTTCCCTTTCTTTTTTCTAGGGTTCTTAAATTGCAAAAGCCAGTTAAATTATGTGCTTTGGGGAGTTAATTTTTGGTACCATATGCCTCTAAAAATGATTTAATTTTATCTAAATCATGGTTGCAATGATATTTATGTTCCATAATGCACATAGGCAATTTAAGAAAAAAAAATTTAAACAAAAGCACAATAGTCTGTTGTTATTTCAACAAAATGTGCAATACGTACATAAGCTCACAAAAGTATGTTTATTATGAGTAGTTTTGATATCTGAACTCTGTTGTTGCCTTTTGAAACTAGGAAATTCAAATTCTTAGGAAAATATCTGTTAGGCTTCAATTTTTGTGATGTACATAGGACCATAACTAAAGCACAAATAGTTACACAAGCATTTTGTAAATAAGCTGTGACTCTATCACCTTGGCAAATCCAGACATTGGGTCCACGTGGCTAAATGACTGTGGAGCAGTCAGCTGCCTCTCCGCCTCTTTCCACTATTGCTCCTTCTTCTCAGAGGTGATCGCTAGCTCTCATCTCATGCTGTCCTTCCATTTTCATGGTAATTCCATTTACATAGCAATCATGTTAGCATGTACAGTATTATTTTTTCAGTTTTAAAAATTATATAAATACTACATATAGCATTTGAAATTTTAGTATATTTATTTTAAAGGCTAGGGTTTGGGGTACGACACAACTCAGTGAGTTTTCCATTACTCCACGGATGGACAAGTTGATTGTTTCCATTTTTCACCTTTTCAAGCAATCATTTTATTAGTCTTTGAGCACATGTGGTGATTTTTTTCCTACAACAGTGTCTGTTAAACTTGATGTACATTAGACCTACAGGTCTGGTTAAAGCTTACATACTGTATGAGAGACCCTGATTTTGCCCATCCGTATGGCCATTTTTCTAGAAAAGCTGATCCGATAAGGATCTTGAGGGTTCAGAACTCTGCTGATCTAGAAATTGCACCTCCCAAAGACAGTGTGCCTTCAACTTTAGAATGTTTTTTAAAATATGTTTCTCAATCTGATGAGTATGGGGTATATAGATTTATTTGCTACCATCAAAAATGAACATGTCTTCAAGCGTTCTTAAGGCACACAGAGAGCTTTGCTTTCTGTCAATTATGTGTTTATATCATTTCCCTGTTGTGGTGTAGCATAATTTCCCTATTGATTTGTAGGGACTCTTTGTATATTAAATAAATTAATATTCATCCATGCTGGGTGTAACATTCAACTATCTTCTCAAAAACTTATGGCTTGTTTCTCTTTAAAATTTAACTAATTTAGTATCTTCAATATGATTAAATTTTTATTTTACATTAGAATTGACCATTTAATATTTTGTTTTAAAATTCTCTTCCTTGAGATCATAAAACTGCACTGTAATATTTTCCTCCAAAAATGTTAAAGATTAACTTTCCTCACTGTGATCCACTTTGCTTTCATTTGACTGCACGTGTGAGTTTGAGTTTAGGAATCTAATTTTTTTTAATGCTGAGCAGATAAACAAATATGTCATTCTGTCTGCATGGTCTGTAATACCCTCTCTACTGTACACCACATTTCTATTGTTTTATACAAGTGTGTCTTTTACTGACCTGTCCTTAATGATCACATACTGTCTTTACTCATTCCACTGCTGATATTACTGTAAGTCACGTCCTATCCATAAGATGTATTTTATATGTTACATGTCAAATTCTTCCAGCTTTTTCTCCTCTCTAATGATTGCCTTGACTCTGCCCAAAATTTTAGATTGAGATCCATGAAATCTGATGAGATTGTTGGCAGCTTTGACGAAACTTGACATGCCTGTCACACAATCTTTCTCATATGTGAACATATTGTCCATCTCCACTTTATTCAGACCTCACTTTATATTCCAAAATATTTTCCAACATTTCTTTGCAAAGCCCTGCATGTTTAAAATGACATCTAAACCAGTCTACCTTACATTTTATTTTGTGTTCATGAATGGGATTTTTTCCTATTCAATTAAAATCTTCTTATACTAATATATTGAATGTTATTTTAAAATATTTTGTTTGTATTTTTATTTTATGTGTATGAGTATTACATCTGTATTGCCTACATGTATGGAAGTCCATCTGTGCATACAATGCCCTCAGAGGTCAGAAAAGGGTGTTGGGTGCCCTGGAACTGAAGTTATGGTTGGTTGGTAGCCACTATATGGGTGCTGGGAACCAAACGCAGGTTCTGTGGAGGAACAGCAAGTGTTCTTCACTGCTGAGCCATTCTCCAGCCCTAAAAGTTGTTTTCAATGCTGATATTATGGGCAGAAAGTTACCACACTGATACTGTTTCCATCTGCTGATTTGTAGAGCCCCTTGAGTTTTCTGTGTAAACATGCTTTCCAACTCTTGTAGGACCTGCAGTAAATTTTTTCATGAAGGTATTAAATCTTCATATTTTTATTCTACTGACATTTACCAGAATGTTCTAAGACACATCCCTATTTTTAAAAGATTTGATGGCGGGTTGATTTATGCTTTTATCATGTTAAATTTTTATCAGTTTAAAATGTTAAGTTTTAAGAAATATTCATTAAGTGTTCCCTTTTTGTTGGTCTCTTACAACTGATCTTTTATAACCGTTTTCCTAAAATAGTTGTCATAACAAGTTATCTTGTCCAGTATTTGATCATATTGACTTTGATCAGTGTGGGTGTGCGGGCTGTGGGTGTGGGTGTGTGAAGTTTATCAGAATTTCTCTCCTTAAGAACCCTTTCATTCTTCCCTCTTCTTGCTTTCTCCAGAGGACCAGTAGCTATAGGTTTCCTCAAACCTCAACATGCTTGATGTATTATTCTTTTCCTGTTGGTCTTTAAAGAACTTCTTTAACCTAAGTGAAAGTCAGACTTGTAAGTGGTCAAACCTAATGCTTTGTGGTTCTCTCGAGATACAACACACACAGGGCTGGAGAGATGGCTCAGCAGTTAAGAGCACTGGCTGCTCTTGCAGAGGACCCAGGCTTCGATTCCCAGCACCCACGTGGCAGATAACAATCATCCATAACTCCAGTTCTGGGGGATCTGATACTCTCTTCTGACCTCCATGGGCATTGCACAACATGCCTGCACTTATACTGAGACACATAAAACGATAAATAAAATATTTTGAAAATAAAATAGATATAACATGGACAAATGAACGAAGGCAGACTCAGTGCACAGCCGCTTCTCCCCATGAGGCTGTGGCCGTGAGAAGCATGTCCGCCCAGCTGTCCCAGTTTACACAGCCAGAGTGTTCCCACATGTAAAATTTCCTTCCTTCTAAGGAATGCCTCTGAAATTCATCTTCCTCTTATTTGGGTTTGTCTTTTTTGTAGCCGCTATAATAACAATTAGTGATTCTTACAACAGGCAAGTTCTTATTCCTGGAGATGTCCACAGCGTCCCGGGATCTCGCGAGAAGAAAAACATTCTTCAGAGTGCTAAGCTAGCAACAGATAACCACAGCCTCGACATAGAAAGGACACTCCAAAAATAAAAAATGAAAGTGCTATTCTACCATTTTTAAACAAAGATAACTGTTTAGTTTGCTGTCACTTAGTGGGACTGGGGATCAAATCTGAGGCCTTGTACATGCTAGGCAAGTCCTCTACTGCTGAGCCACAATGCCAGCCCTTCACTGAAATATATGATGCCCTTTGACCAAGGTGAAGAGAACATCCAACAACCATGCACTGAAAACCAGCTGTTTTAGGCTCGTCTCTGAGAACTTGGATTGCCCTGTTGGTATGTATTATCTAGTCTATGTTTAAGCAGGTCAGGCTTCATTTAACTTTGCCTTCAAATTTTCACTTTTCAATCAGTGCAAGACTACAGCACAAGAACAAACTCTATGAAAACATAGGATTATGTGTGTCAAGTTTTGTCATTCATTCTTACTAACCTCTGTCAAGGACAGACGAGAAATCATTTTGCAATGCAACCTGATTTGCTGGATGCTCTTGGTTCAGATCTGCAGCCGTTTGACGGTTTGTAGAAGTCTGCATGGCTGCCTTTCACCCATAAGTAACTACTAAAGATCACAAGGAGAAAAAGGGAAGCAATTTGATTTAAATCAATGTGGCACCATTGTTTAAGAACATGAACGTTTAAGTTAGAAGTAGGTAACCTTAAAATACTGTTTAAACAGCTTAAAAGAAGCTATGTTAATGAACCTTCAATAAATATGATAAACCTGTGACCTATTGTCATGAACCAAGAGAACTGAAAGATTATTTTTGTAAAGAAAAATAACGAAAGCATCACTTGAGAGCCCAAACCTGAAAAGAATATTTATAGTTAGGTTTCAATTAGCATGTTACATTTATTAGAATATAGACACTTTATTGAGGATGTCTATCTTGGTCTATGTTCTGTTGAGTAACAATGCACAGAACTAAATATCAATGTGGTTTAAAACATGCTTTCATGTGTAATTTGCATTGATAAGGTACTCGACAAACAGTCTCCTGATGATTTTAGTTTATAATGCTTAGCTCTATTCTCACCCTCTGAAAACAAGTTATCCAACCTGCATGTCACATTTTACTATAAGACCAAGTTTAAAGCTATGAGGTTTTCAACATGTGTGTTAAGAAATAATTCTTAAAACAGTTATCATCACTCTTTCCTTCCTCTACAGGTGTTCTGTCACTACTGTAAGGTGGGTTCTATAGCTTTCTCAGTTTCAGACTGAGGTAATTTATAATCTGAATACAAGTTTTTCATGTACCTTATAGTCAATACAAATTATCAAATTGTTAAATAGTATAGTTTATGTCAAAGAAGGGTACTATCAGACCAAGGCTCACGCCTACAATTAGTGCCTGTTAACATGAGCTGCCTTTCTGTTGCTGTCATAAGATGCTATGACCAAGTAAACTTACAAAAGGCAGAGTTTATCAGACTTATGATTCTAGAAGATAAGAGGCAGCCAGAGCAGAAAGCTGAGCACTCACATCCTCAAGCACAAACAGAAAACTCACAGAGATAAACTTAAAATGGGTCAAGGCTATGAACTCTCAAAGTCCACCCCCAGTGCCTTGCTTCCTCCAAATAGGCCACACCTCCTAAACTTCCCCAAACAGCACCACCAACTTGGGCTGAGTGTTCAAATACTTAGAGCCTAATGGGGAACATTCCTCATTCAAACCACTACACAGAACAATAGTAATCTTGAATTTACTGGCCTAAATTATCCAAACCATCCTTAAATTTTATTCTGGATAATGTACTTCAACATTAAACGAGCAAAAAAAAGTCTGTTTATGAAAGTATTTTTGTCCTAAGTTAACAAATTAAATAGAGATCGTAGTTTCATTTTTCTGTGAAACTAGTCTGTCTGTGTGTATGTGTACAGGTGTGTGTGTGTGTGTGTGTTAGTTATAACAGTATTTAATAATGATAAGAAACCATTCCAAGATATCAGATATCGAAATAGTTTAACTGTTTCAGTGAACTATACATATCAAAGGTTTCTAAAATCTCTACACAGACTGTTGGTATTTTATAAAGTACTGTGCTCACAACACCCTGATCCTCAATCCTCAGCTGTATTTTAACATATTTACTATAGTTATAAAGAGATGTTTCATGTGAATTTTTTGTTTGATATGAATTTTACCTTTGTATTTTTAAAACACACTGAATGATTACCCTTATTACTTAACCCCAGATGAGTTTGCAATGACAGAATGTGATATATATAAATATTTGAAGGGTTTGTAAATTGTATTTTAGTCAATTTTTCTAAATTTATTTCATTAAAAATAGACGCACCATAATAATTCCGGGTGGTGTGCTGTTGAAGAGCAAGATGCTCTGCCTTGCTTGGTAAACCTCCCACTGTTTTTATTTTTGTTGCCCGATGGTGTTTTATATTAAACTTCCTGGTATATCAGACCCCATAGGAAAGCTCTAGTTCCCTCAGCAGGTCCAGTGTTAAACACTCCGCTGGAAACATTGTGTCTACTGTACTGCACTCTAATGTGGCGACAGTGTTTCCATGTCACGTGGTCAGAGGGAGGCAGATTAAGCAGAGCTCTAGCTGGAAATTTCCTCTCCTTATTGTTTGTCCCTCCGCAGCTCATGGCTAAGTTCATTCTCCTTAGTTGTGTCAAGCTCTGACACACAGCACCAAGCCATGGTGAGCTGTGCAAGGAAGAAGGCTGTCCATCAAAGTCTTCACCATGTTTTTTTTTTTTTTTTTAAACTTTGGCTTGATCAGATGGGCCATTCAAAAAAAAAAAAAACTTCAAAGGATTATTTTTTAAAAAGAAAGAAAGGTTCAATATGCCCCGAGGCTATCGGTTTTGAGTTAAACTGGGTGAAGTAGAAATATTTTACTCATCAGCTTTGCAGTCACAGAGTCTGCCTCAGCTAGAACAAAACTGCTGAGGCATTTAGAGAAAATTAACCCCCCATCCTGGCGGCCAGATGTGACTGGTCTCTGACGAATGCACATGACTGGGCTGGAAAATCAAGAGACTGTGAAATTCCTGTCAGGTCCGTACAGTGCAGAATGGGCCATTGACTGCTTTCTATATTTCCTTCATCATTCTTCTCCAACAGTGCCATCAATTTCCTCTCCTCTCCTGACTTGTGCTTTCTCCCTCCCTGTCGCCGTTAGATCTGTGAGCTGCAAAGAAGGATGGACAAGCAGTGGCAGGAGTACTCCCGGCTGGTGATCCTCTTTTACCAGAACAGGCTGGCCAAGTTCCAGAGCGAGTCTCAAGAGGGCGTTCAGAAAATATTAGCTGTGCAGGTAGGTGACTGATCGAGATAGAAAAGCCAAATGATGGAGATGAAGCATTAAAACCACATCCCATCCGAGTTTATAGATTTTTAACCTCTTTGATAAACTGGAATTGCATGAAGGATGAATTCGGTAAGTTAGCACATATGGCATGCATACTTTGGGGGAGAGGGAGCTTGGTCTTCTCACAGATTTTTATACATACGCTTGCTAGAAATGTGCTATTTCAAACCATCAGGATTTGGGACTGCTACCATGCTCTGTGTGTGTGTGTGTGTGTGTGTGTGTGTGTGTGTGTGTGCGCGCGTGTGTGTGTGTGTGTGTGTGTGTGTCCATGTGGAGGCCTGAGGTGGATATAGTTTGTCTTCATCTATCACGCTTCCTTTTTGAGACAGAGTCTCTCACCGAACCTGGGTCTCTCTGTTTCCGCCAGTCTAGCTGGTCCACGAGTCCCAGGTACCCTCCCATCTCCATCTCCCCAGCTCTGGGATGGTAGGCACAGGCCACTGGGCTGTGCCTGGACTTTTCACACGGGTGCTGGGCTTCTGAACTCGGGTCCTAGGCCTGTGCAGCCAGAATTTTACCCGCTGAACCTCTCCCCAGTGTTGGCATTCTGCTGTAAAAATATGATGGTGGTTACCTGGTGATGCCTGTACAACAACATGTGCTTTGCTGGCAACAAAGCACCTTGTCTGTCTTTAACTGTTCTCTCTCTCCTTCTGTTCAGCTCATCCTTCTAAGCAGATACAGAAGTGACTCTATTTGAAAAATAAGCCACTTGGGACTAGCTATGGCTCCAGATGCATGTGACATTCTGCTGCTGTATGAAAAGCATTTTGAGTCTGAAAAGCATTTAGTGATTCACTTGCCTTTAAGACTCTGAAATAGTTGGGAAACTCCTGTTTGTCATGTGAAGTCTATTGCTAGAATAGTACTGAGAGTTGTTTCAAATGAATGTTTTCACATTTCAAATAACATAAGGTGTGTTAAACATGACATCCCAAAGGAAAACACATTCTATTTGGTTTTATTAAGAAGCTAAATGAGAAAGGCTCACCTGTTCCATGAAGAACAGAAACACCACCATCGTCTTCCGAGCCACAATCGTCAGTAACTGGTGCCATTAGCAAAGAATATCAAATCCCAAAGCACATGTGCTTTCAAACATTTTGATTATACATGTACTTCATGCTGCTTTTACTACAAGAAAAATATTTTGTGAAGCATTTCCACAGCTCCTGAGCTATTTCAAATTTCATTCTCATTGATGACATTTTTAGCATTTTCATATGAGAAGTGTGTGTACTTTACATATTGATTCTATTGAGAATGGGTTATAAAAATGGAAATAATGAAAGGATTAAAGGAAAGTTTTAAAAAGGCAATGCCTGGTGCAGGAAAGTTTAATAGAAATTTATACACAAATAAGTACAAATGAAAATTACATTAGTTGAGACTTCTGTAGCTTTTTTGTTTTCCTTTAAAAGTCCGTTAACATAAAGCATATTAAAATATGAATGGAAAAATAAATGAATAGCTAACTCAAAATAAAAATATCAGTGACTACTACCTTGATTCCTCTTTTAATAGTCAATGGCTTATGTGTATCCTAATTACTTAGTGTCTTAGAAAAAGCCTAAATTTCTGCCTAAATATGTACATTATTATACACTCACAATTCTCACTGTGAATTATCATGTCTTTTCAAATATTGACAATATTATTTGGATATCTATAAGGTGAGTTCTTAATCCATAACCTTCAAATAATCTATATTCTTGTTTTATGTTAGAAATGCACCCACATGTTCTGTGATTCTAAATTGCTTATCTTTATGGGTGCTGTGTAATATGGAGATTAAAAGATAATCCAGGACAGGCAGGGAAACTCAGCGAGCATCTCTATAGAGTGACAGCGGCAAGCTTGGATTGCATGTAGGGAATTTGAGGAGCATACCTCAGTGACTACTTTTCTTCTCTACAATAGATGCCTTCAGCTTAGAATGTCTAAACGTCAACCTTTATTAAAAGTGAGATTGTAACTTTCCAAATTGTGCCATAAAACGAGAGGAACATGCAGTCCTTTTGAGAAGATGGAATTTCAACTGTACAGCATGGTTCCCAGTGCCCTCCTGGTCCCCCTCCCCCAGCCTTACCAGTGCTGATCCTTTGATCTGCTCTGATTCACTAGAGAGCTTGATGTTTATCCCCTTCTCTCTCTCCTGCTTCATTCTTCCTCCTGCCTTACCCTTTGCTTGTTAAAGAGAACCTGACACTTTATGCACTGCTTGCTCCGCAGAGTCTTCCCAAGTGTAGCCCCACCTCTTTCTGCCAAGTAAGCTAACTTTCCTTGAGCTTAACCTCCACCACCACCCTGTACACACTACCACAGCACTTGTATGTTCAGTGATTAACTCTCCTTTTTTATTGCAATGCCCTCTTTCCTAGAAGTTGCTGTGCTCCCAAGGTAAGATTTACTCGGTTCCTCCGCAGGTGATGTTAGGAGTATCAACGTGTCTACGAGGGATTGGTACTGTCAGATGTCTACCCTGGTTTCGTTTTATTCCACCGTGGTCCACTTTTTGAAAAGGAAACAATGGTACAGTTTCTCAGTATGTTTTCAGGGGACTCCAGCTGTCAGCGTACACAGTCTGATTCACCATGGTTAAATATTGCTGTTGCTTTCCATTATTATATGACTAAATCTCAGGATTCAATTTCAGCGTCTATGTTGGGGAGTCTAAATAATGATTTCTACTTCTAAAGGAGTATTAAAATGATGTTGTAGGGTATTAGTCAGCTACTAGATGAGAAAAATCATTTGTCAAACTCTTTGAAAAACTAATTCTATATAATTAACTAAAAACAATTCAAAATCAACACTGAACAGAAAAGGGAATCTTTGGTTCATCCTTGGAGCAATTTTTGCAGAACTCTATAAAGGCAATGACTGCAGATCTGCACTTGGTGGAAAACCGACGAGATGAGCTTCGAATTGACATGATCAAGCAATGCCAGAAAGGCAAGTGGCAATTGGAAAAAAGATGGTGTATTTGACTTGGTAACAATTTACATGTAAAAAGGATTGAAGGCTGCTAGTTGACCATAACTTGGGTAGACCCCTAAGTGAGCTACTTCAAACTGACAAAAGGAAGTCTCATCTCCAGCAGGCACACGGGACTCTTCACCTCTGATAGCACAGGCACCCTTTATATAAATTCCCAACTTCATACAGAAGAACATGAAGTTCTATCATTATTTCATTTTCTTGCAAATGTTTTCTCATTTTCAATTTATATCATCTTGTAGTGTTTAATGTCTCTCTCTCATTTCTTACTTTGAAGAAGAAAAGCCTGAGCACTGACCAATCACTCCATCCACAGGGATGCAACCATGGCATGTTAATGCGACCTTGGACTGAGTAAACAGGAGTTTTCCTCTCTGAAAAGACAAGTTTGTCACAGTTTCTCGTAGCTTTGGCACATGTGTAGTACTGCACTCAGTGTAGAGAATACAGTCATTCTGACACTCTAGAGAGTAACAGTAACACGAGACAGAAGGAGGAAGGACATAGGATGCAAGAACGGTAGCCCACAAAACAAAGTGGCTTTGGAAATGCCCAAAGGACAGCAAGACCATGTTTGGTTGAGTACTAGAAGCTCACGACAGGATCAAATGATAGAAAAGATGAGCAGGCAGGTGGACCCAATAGGAATAAATCTTCTATCAAGTGTCACTGCCCAGGCATTCACTGCCGTGGATAAACCAGAAGTAGGCAGCACGCAAGTGTGGTAGGGAAGGAGATGTAGTTTTCAAGAGAGCGAACACTTTGGAGCTTAGCCCAGGGTGCACCCCCTATAATGTCCCCATGACTTCTGCATGTGTATCTTTGGACATGTCTGCACCACTTCACACACCAGTATTCGAGTGCTCTCAGTTTGGAAATCATCTTGTCTACCTGAAACCAGTTATGCTTGATGTGTGCTATGTACAAATTCAAAGTACTGACTTAAGACTGAACGTGATAACCCCAAGCCTTTTCAGCTCTAGGTGCCTATAATCTTGTGTTAGTGAATAATAAACTGAAACATTCACTATTTGCTTTGCCAGGAATTCTGCTGACCTATAAATAATGTGCCCAATTATTTATAGCATGCAACAAAAATTCAAAAATCATTTAGCCATGTGATATAACAGAAAATTTCTATGTATTCTTTTTGAAAAGAAAAAAATACTGTTAAAACATATGCACCGTATATTTGTAAAATAGAAACAGATCTAATATACTTGAATAATGATATGTTACTAGCAAAATCTTACTGGTTAATTCTAGATAGTGGTAAAAAAATGGTAGTTAAATATAGTTGCAATGTTTTAAGAAAGTTTGCTATGAGTGTAAAGATAGATTTATGTCTCCTTAACTACCAGAGGAGAAGTGCTGTGGTAAAAGGTGGACAGTTCAAAAAGCAAGAAGCAAAGATAAGTGTAATATAGCAAATAAGAACAAACTTATTAGCGACTTAATGACCATATACACTTTCATGATGCATTTGAAAGCTGCAGATTTTCAGATTAATCAGAAAGACAAAATCCACATTATTTAGAAGTGTTGCACTTAAGGCAAATAGAAACTGAATAAAAAGCATGTTAAAAGATTTTTAAAGTCCTAATCTAGAAACAGGGAAACTTTGAAGCAAAAGTATTAGAATGCCCAAACTTGTATATTTCTTACGGATAAAAGATATCTATTAAGACATGCCAATCACAAGACAGATGCACCTAAGAAAAATAACTTCACAGTATATGAAGTAGGATGTGGTTGAAATGCAAAGAAAAGTAAACGCGTCTACAATCAAAATGGGAGCAGTTATCTTATCAATGGGGATTTTTTTTTAAGTGAAAATGCAAACGTACCACATATCAAGATGCAGGGACTCATTTAGAGTTTTAGAAAATTTATTAGAGTAATTTAATATAAGCAATAATTAAAGGAGAGACTATATTTTAATTGGTATGTGCTGAAAAGTGATTGTTATTAAGGGCAAAAGCATACTGTGAAAAGTAGTATATAACAAAATTCTTTTAGCTAACATGTTTTTTATAACAATAAATGGGCAGAGATCCTGTGTAAAGGGGGAAAAACTACCATTATTATACAGTGTTGCTCTTGACTAATAGTAACAACTGAAGAAGCAAAAGAAGTAATAAGACAGGTATTTAACACGTCTACCTGAAATACAAAGTTCTTAAGAGTAAGCAAAACAGAGTTCAGCAGGCTGTGGTGTCATGTGCCACATGGTGGCTGACAACCATCCATTTCTCCAGTTCCAGGGGATCTGACGACCTCTGCTGACCTCAGGCATTGCACAACACAGATGCACTTACATACATGCAGGTAATACACTCATACACATAAAAGAAAGATAATAAACAAAATATTTTTAAAAGCTACACTCATTAAATTGACAGAAAATATAGTAATGAAAGAATGGACAAAAAGACCTCTAAAACAGAGTAGAAAAATGGATAATCTTTTTTCTTAAATTTTTCTTTAATGTGTCAAATCATAAATATTTTAAGTTTTGTGGATCACAAAAACTGCAACTATATCAGCCATGCCTTATATGGGGAGACCAGCTATCATCGGTATCATGCGAATGTATGCATGGGATCAATAAATCTTTATTTACAAACAGGCAGCAAGCCTGAGTACTTAGAAAACCTCATACAGATTTGGAATTTAGAATATAGACCATTCATTCGGTAGCTGAGGTATAAAAATAAATACCTAAAATATACATGGAGTAAGAATGCTTAATCTATAAATTAAATAAGACATGCAATGTGTTATGCATATTTGCAATAATGTATTTTGTATATATAGATCATAAAATAAGCACTCAGGTCAGTAATATCTGTTTAATGATATAATATTGCACACTGATGTTCTCTAAATCCCAAACTGGGGTGTCTGGAGCAGTTGTTAGAGTTTTCAATTCAATACAGAAAACATTCTTTTAGAGCAGGTGAGCAGTGAGTTGGTGGATCACTTGCTTGGTTTGTATCATCTGGGATGCTTAGCAGCTATAGAAGTGATGTACCTGGATTAGGGAGGTAGCTCAGTGAGTAAGGTACTACCACGCCAGCATGTGCCCACATTGGATCTCCAGATCTCACATGAAGAAGAAGAAAAGAATCAGGCCATGTTTGCAGTTCCAGACTTGGGAAAGCAGAGTTCCAAGCTAGTGAGAGTTCCAAGCTATTGTGAGTTCCAAGCTAGTAAGAGACTGTGGAAAAAGTGATGGCTCCTGAAGGAGCTGCTTTGGCCTTTGCACGTGCACACTTACCTGCACACTCTAACACACACACACAAATTATGTCTTCCAAGATGACCATTAGTATCTCATGAAATGAGGTGTATGGTGCGCCCTGCACACAGCGAAGAGTTTACTGCTGTAACTCAAAGCCTTTTCTTTTGCCGTATATCAATATTATTATATATCTGAAACTCGAACAAATTCTTGCCAAAATTGACTAAAACTAACTAATCATAAACCAATTTGTGTTTTATCATCGTTTTATGTTCACAAAACTTTCAAGGCAAGGACCGAGGGCTCAGTGCTAGAAGCATATGTGAGGCCTTGGGTTCCACCATCAGTACCATAAGATTAATTTATAAATTAACAAAATCTTAAAACTCCAAGTCCTTTTTTTACTTTTTAAAAAATATATATATTCTTTTTTGAGAATTTCACACATGAGTATTTGTATTATTTCAATCCTTCTCAGTCCCCCACTACGACATCCTGTGTTCCCCCACATCCTCTCAATTTTTTATCTTTTATGATAATTATTTTTACATATACATACATGCATTTATAAATATACATATATAATACACTGAATCTATTTAGGGTGCTCATATGCACCTGTGCTTTGGGCCATTCATTTGTAATTAGATAAGCTCTCAGGGAGGTAGTCCCTGGAAAACTGATTCTCCCTCCATCAGCATCTGTGGATTGCTTGCCTCTATTCATCTTGAGGTGGGACCCGCAACTCCAACTCCAAGTCTTACACATAATTAAAACTCTTGGGAACTGAAGAAACTGTACTCTAGGTACCCAACACCACTAGTTATATAATGTAATAAAAGGAATGCTCGGCTGACTTCAAGTCCTTTGATTCCTGCCATGGTTTTTAAAGTATGCTTAAGCGTGTAAACAAAGACGAATTAAACAAATGTTCTTAGTTAAAACATTCAAATAAATGAGTCACATTTTAGCCAAATATCTTACTTTAGCTGTAAAATCAGCATTCTGTTCTCATCTCAAATTGACTGTTGCGAACAAATAAATGCCTGTTGCCAAAAATCATTTCAGAGTCAGAAAATGGTGTCTAAAAGGGATTTTAGTCCATTTCTTCACATCCTACCTTTAGGAGCTACTATCTCATTATCCTTCTCAGTAGAATTATGCCCCTAGAATTTTATTTTGATTGATATTGGGGAGTGAATTACTGTAGCATATTGAAGCACTGAATTTGTTCTATTTACTGAGTGCAAATACAGTACACAGAATACATAGGATGGCCTTTGACCTTTAGCCGTTTACATCAAAGTTGAAAAATATCAATTAAGTCCAATGCCTATTTCTTAGATGCCGGCTTTGTGAAAGGCATTTTGCTATACACCAGGGGTCCAACAGTAGAAGATAGAATCTGTCCTCAAAGAGCCTCTGATGTTTCAGAGGAGGCTGCAGAGTATGTTGTAGAAATATAAAAGTGAAGGGCAAGAAGAGCTCAAGGTAAGAATGGAAGGAAGGTTTCCTGAAGGGAGTAGCTGTCTGTTACATCTTGAATGTTGATAGGAACCACAACAAGATGAGACTATGTAGTAATTAGTTGCAAGGTTAAGTGTAACCGGGTATAGGCAATCAACATTATGGTTAGCCAGAATGCAGACAGAACTACTTAGACCTGAATTCAAGAGAATATCTTTGTAAAACTGAGGTCAGGAAAAGGCTTCCAGGAAACAGTAGCTCAGTACAAAGCACAACGATGTGGGGTGAAGGAAAGAGAACAAACACAACAACACACGAGGGCCTTGGAGTCCGGGTCCTCGAATACACAGTGGACATTTGTTCATTGTTTCCTTTCTGCAATATATTTTAATTGACTTTTTGTGCATTTCATACAATACATCTTGGTCATATTTAGACCCCCCTCCCTGTCTGCATCCCTTCATAGCCCCCCCATGCTTTCATGCATTCTGTCATATATGTTAAGTCCTATCCGTTCAAGTTTGTGTACCCAGATGTCCCTTGGTGTGAGTTCATCCCCTGGAGCCTGGTCAGCCTGTCTAGCATCGCTCCCTTAAAGAAAACCAACTCTCCCTCACTCAGCAGTGATCACCTGCCAATAGTTTCTTGGCCAAGACTGGGGTTTCTTACCTATTTCCCCAGTTTATGCTGGGTTTTGTCTGGTTTGGGTAATGCATGGGTCTTGTGAATGCTGTTGCCATTGCTGAGTCCATTTGAGCAAGCTCCCAGCTGCCTGGAAAACTGTTTCCTTGTGGTCATGCCCCACCCCTGGCTCTTAAGAAAGCATTTATGTAGTTCTTACAGTCTGCCATTGTTCCTGGTGCTTTATAAATTTTAATTAATGCAATTTTCAAAGAACTCTGTGAGGTACTCCCTTAGTAACTCCATTTTATGGAAAAGGAAACTGAAGGGTAATGTATTTTGCCTAGGATCAATATCTAATAGCAGAGGCAGAATTTAAATTCAGGCAGTCTGGCCATAGGGGACCTGCTCTTAACCACTCTGCTATGGCAATTCTGTCAGTGTTACTAGACTACATTATGTCAAAGGAGACAGTGAGAAGAGATAAAGTCTTCAGGGCCACAGGTATCAAGCTGGCTACTTAACTTTGACAGTCCTGCAGAATACTGAATATTCAGTTAAAATCTCCTGACCTTTCAGTTCTCAAACCAAATAGCAAAATACTAGCATGCACTTTTAGGTATTACTTTTTTTTAGTATTAATATAACTTAGAATATCATCTACTAGTGGGAGGTATATTTGAACCATTAAAAGTTATAAAAATGGATGTGGTCATTTAGTGAGAAATATTAATTACAAATCCAATTAATTCAAAGAGTCCCCCAAATGATATATACATAAAAGTAATTTCCATTTAGATTAATTGTAAACTCCCAGAAATCAGAGATAAAAGTAACAATGATAAAAAAGCAATGTCAAAGACACAAATTTTAAAAATAAAAATTTAAGACTGTATCAGAGACGATGAGGGTAAGAAAACATCAAAGGGTGTCTCTAAACTGCTAAATGGATGAAAAAGCAAGACCAATTATCTCCAAATCCTCTAACAGGAAGTACCTCTCAAAAATAAGGAGAACTGATGTGAGAAAGGAAACTTGAATCTAATTCTGAAGGAGGGAGAGATAACACCAGATGAGCAAATAAAACAGACTTTTCAGCTTTTAATGTGTTGAAAATGCACTTAGATATGAATACAAAGACTGTAACCCTCCTTTAGGACTCATGGCATGTATAAATGCAGCACGAATGAAGGCCGGAGCATGGAAGACCAGAGGCAGGAGGAACGGATCCGTTGTACGTCTTTAATTTAATATGAAATATCATGCCACAAACTCCACAGACATTGAGTGTCGGAGGCATACTGAACTCCCCACCCCCAAAGTCAAGAGGCACAGCAAGAAAGCCAATAGAAGAATTAGCACAGAATACTAAAAAGTGTTTTATTAACTTAAAAGATGGAAGAAGAAGAAAAACAAATACACAGACAGAAAGGTCAAATAAGAAGAAAACAGAAAATCAGTGATTATAAATTCAGCAAAATCAGAATTTATATTAAATATAGATGGATGGTTTAAAAACCTAATTAAAAATAGATGAAGTTACACTGGATAAAATAACACTCAGTTTTAATGTTTAGTTATTCATTTATTCTAATTTTGTGTGTTTGAGTGTTTTGCCTGCACCATGTGTCTACAGAGGCCAGAAGAGGGCACATCTAATGTGTGGAACTGGAATTATGGATGGTTGTTCATTCCATGTGGGTGCTGGGAACTGTGCCAGGGTTCTCTGGAAGAGCAACCAGTGCTCTTAACCAGTGAGCCATCTTTCCAGTCCCACCATTCAATTTTATAGTGCTTATATGATATACAGTAAAATTACTAAAAACTAAAAGGATAAACAATCATAGTATCAACACCACACACAATACAACTGACAAAAATGAAACCTAACAACTAGAAGCATTACCACAAACAGAGAGGACCATTTCCTAAAGAGAAGGATTCAATTCATCAAGTACCTATAATAATCCTGGACATGTACTCATCTAAAAACAATTTCAAAAATATGTAGTTCATATATTGAATAACCTTAAAGTAGAAATAAAGGATCATACTTATAGGTTGACATTTCGATGCTTTCCTTTCCATAACTGATAGAGCCTGAGGTTTTCTAAAATCAGTGCAAACAAGGACGATATTTGGAGATTGTCCCACCCAAGGTGGATGGGTATGCACCATGTTGGAGTATGAGTGGAACATTTCCAAACACAGTCCACATGCTAGACCATATAGCATGTCTCAAGTCATTTAAAGTCAAGACATTCAAAGTGACGGGATGGGTAAAGACCATGTTTTCTGCACAATAGAAATATTAGAAATGAATAATTAAGAAATATTTGGAAAAACATACCCTAAAACTGGGAAATTAGGCCACTTCTGAAAAGTAATTATGAGGGACATTAGATAATACTTTTAAGAGGATTAAGAAACTTCATGCAAGGTTAATCTCATAAGGTGAAACTGACAATTCCTGGGAGACAGAGTGAATGGTCTCCTGGGAGTGAGTTCGAAGGTCTCTGGGGGTTGAGCAGAGGGCTTGGGTATATAGGAAAGACTGCAAAATGAGGTCAGGAGAAGGCTCAGGGCTGAGTCAACAGTGGGTCCAATGTACGAAGTGTCCTAATTAGCGCCTAAATTAGCAGTCAGCACACAGAACCTGGGAGAGGACCTAGGAATGCCCTGGTAGAGAAGCCCAGTATGTGAGCAAATTAAGTTCTTGATCGTTCGTCATCCAGCCTCCTGTGTCCTTTCATATGCCGACTCCGTTGTTTAATTTTCCCTTTCAGTTTATTTGCGTTTCTCTTTTCCCCTCTCCCCCAAAACCTTTTTCTTCTTCCTGTTTCGTCTCAAAGGGCTTTCACACTCCACCTGCTCCTTCATGGTACAATTCTTAGGTTTTGTTCTCCACTCCTGGCATTGGACTTATGACTCATTTCACCAAGGTTCAGGACTATTCTCTCTGACAACATCCAGAGTACCTGCGGTAATAACGATGGATCTGCATCTTCCATTTGAAGATAAATGCAATAGCATTTTAATTCCACTGTTGAAAACTAAGATGAAAATACATTGATCTCATACACATATCAGTATGATGTAGCATCAGAAGGTTAATAAAACACTTATCAATACTAAATTTTATTCTGCATTCCTTTTATCCCATTAAATATGCTAAGTGCAAATGTATTCCTATTTTTAATTTAAAATAAAATAAGCAAGTTCTTCTTGCTTTTATTATTAGAAAGATATAAATTATGTCTGTTAGACTTATACTCAACAACAAAAGAAACAGCATTTTAAATCTTTTAATTCATTTTTTTTGTCAGCAGAACATTATTCAAGTGGAGGAGCCAGTCAGTGGTGTGGGGGAGATGAGTTTTTCAAAGACAGAACTTTAAGTTTGAAAATTAGTGACTAATGGAGCATATCCATTAGGTATTTTTCATACAACTTAGCATCATCATGACATAATGATGCTGCTTTGATGTGAGATTAACTTAGACACACAATTTTTCATTCAAAAGTATCAAGATTTAAAAGCAACAAGCAAGAGCCATGATAACATGTGTAAAATGTTAGGATGAAATATTTTGAGAAAGGCCATTTTAACAGTGACCTGTGAAACAGCCTTCTTGTACACAGTACCAAGTTTACCATGGAGCACAGATAAAGCTGCAATCAGAAAGAGGAAGGAAGGGGGACTAGGTAAACCTTAACGTGGAAACAGTGTGTTGCACAGTTAAAATAGTCATTTTTTCATTCTTTGTTCAAAATGTGATGAACTATATGTCCTACCTCATCCACAGGATGGGAGGAGTTTTGCCATAGGATTTTTAATCTCTTTAAAAGAATTACACATGAGAAAAGCATCTGAAATAACACTCACCTTAGAAAGTATTCTCTCTCATTTCTCCTCCAGCAGACTCTTCGGCTCATAAAAGGAACATATTTTCCCAAGCTATCCTTATATTCCCCTAAAATGAACTAAACTCCAGGCAAACATGAGAAATAAATTTTCCTTACATTTGCATACTAGATTTCTGTTTCATAAATATCTGGTCTGCTAATGCCAACAGCCCTCTCTGGCAGAAGAGGCCCTGTCACCCCATTCTAGGGTGACTGCACAGCAGAGAGTAGAGGTATTGTGCAGAGACTCATGGCTACAAAGCACTGAATCCTTGAATTTATACCTTGCCCACTGTGGTTTCTATTCCCAGTCCCTATTAATTAAACGCTAGCCTGCAGTCTCTTCAAACTGGCTTCCTGTGTGAGTTATGCTAGCGTAACCCTAAGAGAGAAGAAAGGTAGATCCTGGGCTCACCCAGCTAAGATATCAGGTTTGGACATTCCGTCATCAGGACATATTAAAGGGCATTGTGTTTACTTGGCAGAATATAGGCCTCTTTTTTTCCTTAACTAAATGTGGACCTGCTTCAAACATTGCCACAGCTTTTGAATGCTTCAGACATCTGCAGTTTTACAGTAGACACCTCATTCTGCATCACGTATTTGAAGACAGCTTTTTCCCCAAACAGACCAGCTTCCTGGAAAGCCCTCCGTGTTCCTCGTCACCTGAGTGAATGACAATATTTCAACACAGCTCCAGTAAATGTGTTGATAAACATATCATTGGCCATAAATGCAACTGTTGGAATGCTATCCATGGTTTCAAGCCAGATTATGTTTTTTAAAGACACTAGTCTTAAAATTTAGACATTTAATTTAATTATCTTTCCCCAGAAAGATATACAGAAATCAGAAACCTAGTGTGAATGACATTATCTTCCCAGAAATGAAAACTTGCAACAGTATTTTTTTGCCACAAACTCAATAATTTCAATATAATCACTAACTATGTTTTTGTTTTACAGAACCCGTATGATTTGAAAAAAGAATAAAATTGCTTTTAAAGTACAAAAATAATTATGAACCACTTGAAACGTAATGTCTGTGTTTTATTTCTCATCAGAATTCATTAGTGTGTAACATCAATAATTTAGCCCGTCATTTGCCAACACTGACTTGGCTCAGTAGTTCAATCATGTAACCCTGTAAACTCACTTTCCATTAAAATGAATGTTGCTGACAAAGGACAACTAAAGAGATACTTCATTTATTAACTAAAGAGGTTCTTCATTTATCAACATTTTTAAATTAGGAGTTTGGGGCCACAGAAGCTTAGCTGGATGATTGATTTGACGGATCTTTATATTAGACCTGAAGACTTGTTCCAAATCATACGATGCTTTCCACAAAGATAATCTCATTCGTGTAGCCATTTGCTCAGGGCTCTCTTTGGAGGCAGCTATGGTTGCCTGCAGAGCATCAAATCACCTACCCAAATGAAAACTTGACTGCTTGGGGCAGAATTATGAAATACGCAGCATTCTTCCCTATCTTGATTTACTGGTTTGGGCATGTTTCTTATAAAACCTACAACAGAGCATTTGATATGTTAATAGCCAAATGTTAAAGTTTTGCTGAGGCATTAAGCAAATAGGCTACATTAGTTAATGATGGGTGTAAGGATCCCAGATTGGCAAATTGTACTTCAGTGTATTCTTCCTTCAATATCCATGGAAGATGGGTTCTGGGACACTCCACCCCAGAATACTCAAATCTACAGACACTTAAGTTCTTTGTATAAAATGACACAGTGTTTGCATATACTCTATGAATGTCCTCTTGGATGCTTTAAATCATATCTAGGTTTCTTATGATGCCTCACAAAATAAAAACTGTGTGAACAGTTGCTATACTATATTATTTAGTGAATTATTTAGTGAAAATGTGACATGTACAATACACATCCTACCGTTTCTGAAATACTCTTGATCTGCACTGGTGGTAAAGCAGGAACGCGAAACCCATGGATGATGAAGGCACACTACATTCAAATTATGCATTGCTTGCCCTTAACCTATACTTTCCCCGATTCATGCCTATGGATGCCATGTACATAGTTTTGGAACAGAAAGTTTTGTTTTCCAGGGTTGATCCCACAGCCCTTGCTATGTCAACATCACGTCACTTGGAATGCAAAAAGCAAACAAACAGACAAGTGTGAACATCCACAGTGTGGTGAGCACAGCAGGAAATAAAAATTCCTTTTTCAGGTCAAAGTTTTCATCCTGTGGGCCTCTAAACACAGTTCAGAGCAAATGCTGTAAGAGTGTGTGATCCCTGCTTTTTCAGAATAAATTAAATGCATGTTTCTTATTGAAAAGTCTTTTGTACAACTAGGGGGATCTCAGCATTTAGACTTGAGCATTGCCAGCTGGCAACTTTCCCTGTGTTTGGATCAAAAACTTCTCAGCCAACTGATTCATTCAAAAGTCAAAATCCACAGCTAAGGCTGGATTATAAAATTCTATCTTTACTGTATCAAAACTGCTTATTTTTAAAATCTCTGTCTGCCTTTTGCACTTTCCTTGCGACCCTGGAAGGTTCTATATTAAAAGGATGCTGCAGAAAAGATTTGAAGATTTCTTACCCCTTTGTTATCTTTCCATTTCCTTAAGAAAGTTTAGCTAGAAGAAAAAAACTTTGCCAAGCATTTTTAATAAGAATTCACTCATTTCACACGCCCTGTTAGTACTGCCGCAGGGTTTTTGTGAAGACCTGGGGGAGGTGGAATGTCATACCACACGCAGCACATAGGCAGATGCAGTGAGTTTCAGCATCATTAAGTGGGCCTGGTTTCTGTAGCACTTCACTCATTGCAACA
>NW_008333886.1:5193260-5208207 GCF_000622305.1 Nannospalax galili | reverse complement strand
TATATATATATAAATTTAGCCATCACAAGTATCCTGGGAAGGAAGATTCTCTTACACTCATTTGACAAATAAATCATCTTTCAAATAGCAGGCATATGTTAATCAACCCTAATGGTATAGCTCACACATAGTGGAACCAGATTTAAATCCCACATTTTCTGCTTCTTGGTCTAGCATGTGTCAGATGGCTCTGCTATTGCAGGCAGGCATGAATCATGCTGAGGGATGCAGGGGAGATGAGGTGGGGCACTACCAGGAAAGACCGAAAAGGACGATTGTTGGATACAAGAGTTGTAATATATGTGACATCTTGAAAAGAAACTCGTCTTGAGTTTCTGAAGACTGCTTGTTTCCAGTGTGGCTGTACCACTGCACACACCTACAAACAGTAGCTGAGGGCTGCTCTTTCCCCATTTTCTTGCCAGTACTTGTTGTCATTTGATTTCTTGATGATGGCTGTTGCAGTTGGAGTGGTATTGAATCTCAACGCAGTTTTAATTATATTTCCCTGAAGATATAGCTCTATCACTCCTAAGTATAAACTTAAAAGACTCTAAGTCAGCACAGCAGAGATGCTTGAACTTCCACGCTGATCACTGCACTGTTCACAATAGACAAGATAGGAAACCAGCACAGAGGCCATCAACTAGTGAATGTGCAAAGAGAATAGAGTGCTTCTACACCCTGGAGCTTTGTGCAGCTGTAAGGAAGAATGAAATGATGATGATTATGTTCATAGGAAATGGATGCAATGGCTAGAACTGATACTGTGAATAAGTCACACTCAAAAAGACAAACATCCCTGTTTCTCTCATATGGAAGCTAGATTTAACTTTACATATGTATGCATGTGTTCATATCCATAAACAATGAAATAAATTAACAGCAGACCATGAGGGAGGAAGAGAAGTCTGAAGGGAGAGGGAGTGGGAATTAAGGGAGAGTCATGAACATGTGTGTCTTGGAAGCATAAGGGTGAACTACTTGGAAGGAGGACAAGGATAAGACAGGGAGGGGGATGGGGAGGGCAGTGGTGGTGGCAGGAATAAGAACAAAGTACTATGATGCATATATATGAAAATGTCACAATGAAACCCATTTCTTTGCATACCAACCCAAACATAATTCTTTAAACAATTTGTCTAGGCTACATTCTCAATGAAAATATTTTGGAAATGAATCCAAAAAGATATTGTAACAAATGTTAAGTCCAGAGTTATAATACCCTAGGTTAAAGAAGCAAGTAAAGGAAATGGAATGGGAGAAATAATGGTCAGTTGAAAGGCCATTAAAATCACTGGACTCCTTGGGAGAGAAAAGAAAACAGCTACAAGATGATGGAGAGCTTTGCAGAGAAGGAGGGCTAAGCAGTGAGGAGGATGAGGGTCCGTATGCTGTGGGCCACAGAGAGTTCAGAGAGGACAGGCAGAAGGGGAGCTTATGAAGACTGGTGAGTAGGTCACCATAAAAGTGAGTGAAACTCTAGGAAGTTAACAAGTCAGCAGAAAATCAAAGGCACAAAGATAATAAGCACCTTGACCACAATAACAGAGACAAGGGGGAAGATTCTCCAGACCGATGAGTAAGTGCGGAGACCTAGACCTTGCACATTATTGGGATTACAGCATTAACTTAGGACGCCCTAGCATGCACCTGAGCTGCAGGTATAGGTGAGTATAGGATTCCACCAGAGTCAAAGCTTGTAGGCAACTGGTGGTAGAAAGGGAGGGAGGGAAGGAGGGAGGGAAGGAGGGAGGGAGGGAGATAAGATAATGTTAGCAAAGTGGAAATCACCCAAAACCTATCAAGAGAAATGTGCACACTCTGCAGAAGTCCCAGAACAAGCATTTAAAACAACCAAGTGCCGCATATCATTTTGCTAAGACTGGCTTTTAGGTACAAAGCTGAGGAACCATTACAACCTGGCAACAATTCAGAAAGTGTCTCTCCAGGCCCCTGCCACACCATAAAGTATGTTCTTTGCTGGAATACTTCTAGTGTGTATAGCTGACCCCTGTTAACCCGGATGGTGCCATGAAAGCTTCCTTTAGAATTCAAATTCTTCACATCTTTCTGAAGTGAGCTTTATTGTTTTATAAATATCCCTGAAGAACAAGGAGGGATGCAGCTATGTGAAAACGTGTCAACTGCCTGATGACACTAATCATGAAACTTCGTGTTGACCTGCAGTATTCAAGACAATCTTCAAACTTTGTTCAGCTTTGACATTTGATTTACTAAATTTTCAAGTTTTTTTTTCTTTCCACAAAAACGTAAATGCTACCAAGTATTATCTAAAAACGTTAGCCCTTTTCCTGTAAATGTTGCAACACTTCTTACCTGTCTGTTTATATGGTTAAGCAATATATGTACATATTGAAATCAATTCTTAATTGCTACAGATAACTTTTTGATGTTGTACAATGTAATGTCAGTTTTCTTTCCAACACATGAAAGTCATAACACTTGACAATAAAGAATTCTTTTTTGTTTGCTTCAGATAACTTTTAGAATAGCAAGCAATTTCCAACAAATTGTAAGAGCCAAACTAAAATAAAAAAAAAAAAAACAATTTTCAAGTAACCTAACTTCATCTCCAAACAAATCTCTAGATGATCTATATAAATATAAAATATTTACCAGCAGAGTAGGTAAAAGTTACAATCTATGTCATTAAATAAAATATCATCAGCCAAAGAATAAGCAGAAAGATATAAGGAACCAGAAGAAAACTCAGTCAGTTGAAACTAGCACAGGTCTCATTACCAAGTGAGTACATCAATCGATCATTATAACTATTCTGTTTACAGGTAAGATATAAAAAAGACCTAAGTTGACCTTCTAGAGATAAGAATTACAATCTGATGCAAACAGTATATGGAAGCTAAGACTAAGGGCAGATTCAATACTGCATTTAAAAACAATAGTAAATTTGAAGACATGTGAAATAAAAAATTCCATGATGAAAGACAGAGAAAAAAGAGTTTTAAAAAGACAAATTAGCAGAATTTTGTCTCCAAGCAATCTGACATATGTGTTTTGAGTCCCTCAAGGAAGGAGGAAAAAATTAATTTTTGTTTTTAAGTCATGACTGGTTTTCTTATCTATAAGACATAATTTAAAAATTCAATATCTAAATAAAGCCAAGATCAAGAATTTAATATGCTTTCTCATAAAAATTGACAAGCATGTTTTTTTTGCTGTTTTTTTGGGGGGTGTTGTCTTTTTTGAGACAGGGTCTCCTTGTCCTGGAACTCACTATGTACACCAGGCTGGCCTCAAATTCACAAAGATCCGCCTGCCTCTGCCTCCCAAGTGCTGGGATTAAAGGCGTGCGCCACCAAGTCCGGCGACAAGCCTTTTTTTTTTTTTTTTTTCTTTTTTTGGTCTTTTTGAGACAGGGTCTCCCTGTAGCCCCAGCTGTCCTGGAACTCACTATGTAGACCAGGCTGGCCTTGAACTCACAGAGATCCACCTGCCCCTGCCTCCTGAGTGCTGGGATTAAAGGTATGTGCCACCACCCCGGCCCCCGACAAGCATATTTTTAAATTCACAAGGCAATGCAAAGGGCAAAATAAAGGAGCTTTGGATAGAAAGAACATCAGAAGGCTTTCAAAAACATGCTATCAAGATTCATTATAAAGTTATAACGATAAAAACTATTAAATTAGATCAAGAAATGCCAGTAGATTAATTGAACAGAATCTGGCAAATAGGAACAGAGCCATAATTTTTAATAGAGTTTTTATTTTTAAGTTGTAAAGAAAACAGGTTGGTGGAGCTGGGGACATGGCTGAGTCAGCACAGGGCAAACACAATGGTCTGAATTCAGATTCCCTAGCACCTGTGTGTAAAAATCCAGGTATGGCAGCACATGCCTTTTGTAACCCTAGTGCTGCCAGGGGAAATAAAGGTGGATCCCTGGAGCTCATTGGCTGGCCAGCCTAGCTAAATTGATGAAATCATAATTCAATAAGAGATCCTGCCACAAAAAATAAGGTAGAGGTCAATTGAGAAAGACACCCAATGTGGACATCTGGTCTACGCACCTACATGCACATACACAAACACAAACACATGCACACACACACACACACACACACACACACACACACGCCCATAGCCTCATGAACATGTGCATACATCAGAAAGACAGAAATACACATATACACAATAAGTTGTTTAACAAAAGATGCTTTTAAAATTGCATATCTATTTACAAGGAGCTCTTTATGTCTTCAGCGTATCCTGTGAGCGTGCCCCACCACAACCAGCATATATGCAAGTAAATGCCATCTGGCCCTCACCTTTATCAGTATGAAGAAATAAACTCAGAATGAATCATAATCCCAATCACAGAACCTAAAGCTATAAAATTCCAAAGAGAAGCATGGGAAAAAATCTCTGTGAACTGGGAATAGGTAAAGATTTCTCAAATACCCTGCCCAAAGCACATAATATAATTGATCAACTAGAGTTCATCAATATGTAAACCTTCTGCTTTTAAGACACAGTGAGAAACTAAAGAGAGGGCCATGGAGAGAAAAATGCTCGTGGGGGATATGTGCCATTTTATTATGTAGTTACTTTTCTTCTTGCTGTGACAGAGTACCCAACAAAAAAACTTACAGAAGGAAAGATGTATTTGGCTGGCGGTCTGAGGATACAGTTCATCATGGTGGCTCCTGTTGTCCAGCAGTAGCCTGAGCTCCCAGAGTGGGGAAGCACAGGGATGAATGCTGCTGCTCAGCTTGCTTTGTCCTTTTTATACAGTCTGGGTCCTACCCCGTAGGGTTATGATGCCCACAGTCCAGACGTGTCTTCCTTTCTCAGCATAACCTCTCTGGAAACACCCTCAGAGACGTGCCCTCAGGTGGGTGTCCTAGGTGATTCTAGAGCCTGTAAAGCTGACGTTGATGAAGAGCTAGCAACCAAAGCATGTACTTTAAAGAAGTAAGAAATGAATCTAAACTCAGATTTGATTAAATAAACCAGCAACACCCCTAAAGGACAGATTACCAAAAATGATGTACAAAAAGAGTTCAACATCATCAGTCACTTATTAAAGGCAGACGATATGCCACTACACATTTTTTAGATAATGTTTTATTGAGTCCTTGAGAATTTCATACACTGTATTTTGACCATATTCAGACTCCTTTCCTCCATCTCCTCTAAGATCCATCCCGTCCTCTATTATTTTTTTCTTAAGGCCTATCAAGTCTAATCTGTGTTCCCCTAATAGTCATGGCTGTAGGTCTGTCCCTTGGAGTGTGGTCAACCTAACCTCCATCACACCCTTAATGAAAACTGACTCTCCCTCTCCCAGCAGTTATCAATTTCCAAAAGTTCCTCAGCAAGGAGTGGGGCATGTGCTCATACCCCCACCCATCCATGCTGGGAGTTTTGTCTGGCTTGGGCTTCCCAGGTCTTTTGTGCATGCTGACACTAACACTGTGGATTCATATGTGCAACTGCCCTTTTGTGTCTGGAAAACACAGTTCCTTGCATTCATCCACCACCTCTGCCTTTTACAATCCTTCTGCAAGGATCCCTAAGCCTTGGGAGGAGAGAAAGCAATATTGATACCCCATTAAGGACCAAAAACTCCACAGTCAAAAACCACGTGATGACACCAGGTCAAGAATACAGAATAACAAGTTATAGTTTTCATATAAAAACATGGTATATACAAAATAAAAATATGAGATCTGCTACACAAAATTGAAACTTTTAAGAATTTTAGAACCCAGGGCAAACAAGTTGGGCCTCTGGAGTGCCTTAATGTGTTATGTCTTGTGATCTCAAATCATGCTTCTACAAAGTTGCTAGAGTGAAAAAGGCTGAAATCCAAAGGAGAGTTTTAGGAAAATATATAGCTTCCAGGTAAGATAAAATCTCAGTGCAATTCTAAAGTCGTTTATACAAGCTTAATTTATCAGGTTGGCAATGAAAAATAAATCAGAGTAATTGACAGAAAATTTAAAATTTAGGGAGTATGTTCATAAAATCGCTGGTCATAGGGGCTGGGGAGATGGCTCCTTCAGTAAGTGCCTGAAGGCATCCATACCTGAGTTTGGATCCTCAGCACATGCATAAAAGCTGGGTCAGCCACAAGTTCTGCAATCCCAGCACTGATGGGATTAAAAATAGGTGGATACCTGGAGTTCATTGATCAGCGAGTCCACCCAAGTTGATGGGCTCCAAGTTTCAATGAAAGGTTTTGTCTCCAAAACTGTGAACAGTGATTGAGGAAGACAAAGATCTCAATCTTTGGCCTCCATATGCACATGCACACAACTGCAAGAACCCCAACACAAATACATACATGCACAAACATGTACATACAAAATAAATATATATATATATACATACATGCACACTCAAAGAAGAAAGAGAACTGCCTTTGGTACTTACAGCAAGGTTGGGTTACACAGGGAGACCCTGTCACCAAGATGCAAAAATAAACAACAAACCTTTTCAAGCAAATTCTGTGATGATTCTCTTTCATTTATATCCATGTTTCGTTTATATTCATATTGACTAATCTAGGCAAATTCGAAGTTGTAATAAGTGAAACAGTTACGTTTTAGGCCATTTTTGTACCATATAGGAAACAAAGACGTTTCCTGACATTACTATAAGGTTGGTAATGAAGCTGGTTTCTAAGCAGGAGGGTTTTTTTTTTTTTTTGAGAATTTCATTCATGAGTATTGGATGTGCATTATCTTCAACTCCTCCCATATTCCCCCCACCTCTCAATTTCTTTTTCTCTTTGATTATTATTAAATATGCATACATACAATTATGAATACACATATTAAATAGATAGATGATAGATAGATAGATAGATAGATAGATGATAGATGATAGATAGATGATAGATAGATAGATAGATAGATACATAGATGATAGATAGAGATAGATAGATAGATAGATAGATAGATAGATAGATAGATAGATAATGCACTGAGTCCATTTAGTGCTGCTCCTGGTTACATGTGTTTAGGGCTGACCACTTAGGATAAGATAACCCATCAGGGAACTAGTCCCTGGAGAAAACTGACTATCTTGATTGCTTGTATCTCTTCATCTAGAGGTGGACCTCTGTGGACCTCTGTGAAATTTCCCTCATCCACATTGGCATGTCAACTGATTTTTGTCATTATGCAGATCTTTAAGTTACCATTTTGTGAAGATTTCAAGCAGGAGTTTTTAAAGGCATACAACCTTTCAGTGTACTACATACAAGTACTATTATGGTTTTCAGAATGAAGTCTTTTAGCCACAGCGCAATTAAAAATGCACTACTGACAGTGATCCTTTTAAAATGGGCCTATCAATGAGTTTCCATCACAGACAACAGATAATTTTTGTGTGCAGTATCTGGCATCATCAGCTCCCTCTCTTCCTTCCCAAATCAGTCTCTGATTACACTCTTCTCACATTTAACCATCAAGTTGGATGGAACCACTTTGAGCTGTGATCAGGCAATATGCCATCAAAGCCAAACTTTTTAAGTTCCTTCCTCTGATGGGAAGAGCAGATCAGGGGCTGTCTACAGCTACCCCCTCCATAAAGCTTGCTGAAGCTCAAAAACCCTTCAATTCCCCTCTAGTGAAATAGACCCCACTTTAAAAAATATTTATATTTTTATGTGTATGAGTGTATTGCCTGTATGTATGTGTATGTAATGCCTACAGAGCTCAGAGGAGGGTGTCAGATTCTCCCAGAACTGGGTTATGAACGGTTGTTAGCTGCCATGCAGGTGCTAGGAATTGCACCCAGATCCCCTGCAAGAGCAGCCAGTGCTCTTAACCACTGATCCATCTCTCCAACCCAGACCCACCCTTTAAAGGCTAGTACAACTTACAGCATTGATTTATTGTTGTGTGTCCTCACAAACCCCACAGCTTCTTTATCCATATATAAATATACTAGCAGCGCAAAAAGATTACAAAATAATTATTGAGACGCTAGATACATTATTTTGATAAGTATTTAATAAAGACTGGAGTAAGAAAAGGCTGTTCAGGAAGGGAATGAAGAATGGAAGGAGAAAACACAATTGGGTGAACCAGGTTTAAAACAATGCCAACAGATAACTGGTTAATGGTGTAGTGCTCTCATTAGAGGATTATAGCGTTGTGTATAATATATAGCCTGGGGAAAACGTCCTCATTTCCGCAGTCTAGAACTCTACGTTTCAAGGTCACTGTGAAGGGAAAGGAGAATAATTTCCAAGTATTACAGCAACCCTTTGTGCTCCCTTGAGATACCACACTTAGTTCCACCTGTGAAATTTCATCCACAAAAAAGTCTACAACGTCTTGTCAATGGCATGTGTCTCACTGTAACAGTTCAGGTGAGATACAAAGCAAGCACAGGGGGCTGGAGAGATGGCTCAGTGCTTAAGAGAACTGGCTCCCCTTGCAGAGGCCCTGGGTTCAGTTCCCAGCACCCACATGGCAGATAAAAACCATCCATAACTCCATTTCCATGGGATCCGACATCCTCTTCTGACCTCTGTGGGCACTGCACGACATGGGTACACTTACATACATGCAGGCAATACAGTCATAAACAGAAAATGAAGATAATAAATCACATGTTAAAAAACAAAGCAAGCACACATTTCGCCCAGGTGGAGCTCATACTCCATCTCAGTTTATATGGAGCTGGTATCCTATCTGTAGTTTACATGAGTTCATACTTTGTCTCTAGTTTAGATACAGCTTAGATATAGCTCACAGTCCATCGCTAGTTTACATGGAGCTCATATTCCATCTCTTAAACAGAGCTTATGTGTCATCTCTAGTTCAGAGGGAGCTCTTCTCCATCTCATCTTACATGGAGCTCACACTCCATGTCTACTTTGGGTGGAGCTCATATCCATCACTCCATTAGGTGTCGTTCATCCTTCTCTTAATTTACATGGAGCTCGTTCTCCATCTCAAGGTGCAGCCCACACTCCAGGTCTGGTTGAGCAGAAGCTCACACTCCATTAGTTCAGATGAGCTCCTAATCCATGCCTTAGTTTAGATGGAGCTCCTATGCGGTCTCGAATTCAGCCTTCCTGGCTTCCTTTCCTTGCTCATACATTTCAGCTGTCATTTCCCCTTAAAGCATACCACCATATCGTAGATTTGAAAGGCCTGAAGGCTAAGCTCGAGGTCTGGCGGTTTGTTTGCTTATTTGGTTTCTTGGTCAGCTCATCTATCAGCTGGTTAGTTGGTTTTGTTTTGCTTTGTTCTTCTATAACATAGCCTTTTTATGTAGCCCAGGCTGGCCTGGAACACAGAATCCTCCCATCTCGGTCTCATGAGTGCTGAGATTAGTTATCCAGCAGCATGTCCAGATAAGGTTTCAGTTTTTCCTTCAGGCCTCTTCTTTGCACTTGATGGTATCTGGTAGAACTGTAATGGATGCTACCTAATAAAAGATTAAGGGAACAATAGATTTTAAAAATACAGAGCTGAAAACTCAGGGATTTCTTTTTTAATTTCATGTTATATGATATCATTTAACATGGTACTGTGTTTTATACTTCTTGAAAAATAAATGGAACAGATTATCTACTGTTTGCCAAAGTTTTGACCTCAGAGTATTGATTTTCCTTAAAGAAACACACAGGTTCCTCTTTGTTTATTTTACTCAGAGAAGCAAAAGAAAAGTGAGATTAAACTGCTAATTAAATTAGCAGTAACTATGAAGGTAGCAAAAAATGAATTAGAGTTTAATTTTATTTACAGGAATAATTTTAGGGAACATTATTATTCATGTTCAATTCTAGGTAGAGGAACTTAATTACTTGGGAAAACAAAATATGACCAATTATTCCACAGGATCCCCCCCACCCTGGAAAAAAAAACCCAACGACACCTCAAGACCTCATCATCCATTTCACTGAAAGATTGGCATGGAATTTTCGTTCCTAATGGGCTAGAATAGGACATTACAAATGCTTTCCACCTGAAGTTATATTGATTTGGGATAAGTAATCCTCTTTTTAAAACTATCACTGTATTGTGCATAAAATTAAGGCATCTTTTCTCCATCATTTGTCCTGGTGTCAAGGATGTGATTGTTTTCCTCCTTAATTTAAGTAGTTACACTTCATTTCTGGAAAGGCAACCTCATTATCCAAGTTCATCGTCCTCCGAAATTGCCCCATCCCCAGGAAGAAAGGTTTGCAGCTTCTCTCAATCTTCACTTTGTTCGTATTTGAAAGACCACTTAAAATCTAGCATTATGATTTTTTTATGAATACCCCCCACCAGAAATCTAATAACAATGCATTAAAAAAGACAAGTAACAATTTTCTTTCTTCAAATCCACTCAGCTATGCACTCAGGAGTTTGTTGATCCCTTCAGAAGCTTTGATCAGTACGCGCAGGAAAGTCATGCCTCTTTCCTACCTTTGCAAGGGTGCTCAAAGCCACATCAATAGCTGCATTGCCTCGTTAGTAAGCTCCCAGCCAAATGTGTTGGTAGATAATTTGATTTAATAAGAAACACCGAAGCTGAAATATTGCTTTTATAAGCTGCAAGATCAATTCACCATGTGCTTTTTTTAATCAACTGAAATACATACATTTAAGCAGTAAATGCAGGTGACTTAGCATCCCTCATATCACAGCAGTGAGCGTGACCAGTTCCTCACATTTTTTTCTAATACTCCCTGATGTTATGATTCAAAGGGGAAGAGAACTTTCCATGAAAAATGTGTGCTACTTTTCTGCTTTTGGGCTTGTGTGTGCTTCTCCTTTCCTTTAATTACAGTATAAATCAACTGCAGGAAGAGATTTACAGTGATCACACCTCACTTAGAGAGCTGCGGAGATTGATCTAGAGATGGGGTATTTGTCAGGCTGCATCTGCTTCTCATCGTAGAGGTTCCAGAGTTAGTCCCAGGACACTTTGGTGGTCTTTGGAAGGAAGTCAGTATGAAAGCAACAAGTCGTGGCTCCCTCTGCACCTGTATTCTCAGACAAGGGCTGGCCACTTGTTCTTCCAGAACTCCAAGGTGAAACACTGTTGGATCAGTGGGGAGCTGTCAACTCACATATGAAGCTAGGAGAGTTGTAAGACTGCGTGTTCTGAACTCAGCTAGGTGGGAAGGAAATCAGAGAAGAAACCTCTATGTTGAATGGCATAGTTTTATGACTTCCATCAAGAAATTACTGAGACAATCCTATATTCAGGTCATTGAACCAAGTTCTTAAGGGAGGTCTTATCAGTTCTACTTCATGGAATTTGTTAGTTGGCTTTTTGAAGCTGAGTTCATTCACCAGGGTCACACGATGACAACACAACAACTCATAACCTAGAAACAAGTAGACACATGGTAACGTGACCAGGCCTCTCTTCACCCCTCAAAAGCTTTGGATTGTGGGTAAACTTGCTCTGACCACAGGAGTTTAACCTAACTTCTGCACCTCTCCAGACACTGGCCCCATCACCACCCAGGCGACAAGTCCCATTCTGGTCTTCAGATCAAAGACACGAAGCAGTGTACCGTTTGGATTCCCTCCTGTTGGATTTCTTTGAGAAATTTTGTGAATGTGCTTGTGTATTTAATTTGGTTGTTTCCTCTGAAAAGTGATCTGTAATTTCTTCTTGATTTGTGATAAAATCTCTAATAAATGATTAAGGTAGGTCAGAGGCAGTGGGATACACCTGTAATCCCAGCATCGAGGACACTGAGACAGGACAGCCTTCAGTTAGAGCCCAGCAGCCTGAGCAACATAGAGATATTGATACTGTGATGAAGCAGGGAGGGGTAAGGAAGGGAAGGAAAAAAAGAAGAAAGGAGGGAAGGAGGGAAGACAGAAGAAAGGGAGGGAGGGAAAGAGAGAAATAGAAAAAAAGGTCCTTTTTCCAAATAATGTTAATAAAAAATCTTGCCTTCCTGTTCTGTTGTTTCCTATAGTGGGATATTCCTGTTGAACAGGCATGCTCAGTTCATAAGAGGACACAGAAATGAACATAATCATACTTTAAAAATAAAGTATATTCTCAAATCTAGAAATTAGCTAGTAATTGAAATCATCATTGCAGTGTTTTAACTGATGACCACTGAACTCTATTCTGGCAAACGGCTCATAGAGCATTAATTGCATGTCACATTACAGATCTGTGGAGTTAAGTTCTGTCTTGCCCTTGGGACTGAGGGCTAAAGCAACTTTGTAAGTGTCTTTCAGAACTGAAGGAAAGAAAAAGAAAATGTTAAATTGCGGGGGTTCTACTTCAGTCTGCAAAATAGATGCCTCACTGGCCTTCCACATGTCACGTCATTTCCTTCTCTTGCACAAGGCTCTGAATTCAGTCCCAACACCAGAAACACACACACACACACACAATGGGAGAGAGAGAGAGAGAGAGAGAAAGAGAGAGAGAGAGAGAAATAGCACTTTCTGCCTTTTGAACACTTACAGAGTATCTACCTTACTTCAGCATGGTTAAAGGGAACTCTCTTGCTTTTCCCCCAAAACTCCCTACAGCTCTTTGTAAGGCTATTCCAGAAAGCTATTCCCACACACAGCAAATTCAAAGGGCTTACAATTACAATCAGAATTCGATTCTGATTTCAATTTTTCTACCCAATGTTTGCAAGGGGAAGCAACTGGATTCTTTTTAACCCTTTAAGTATTTTAATGGGTTATTTAAATAATTAAATAATTTATAATAATGGTTTACCAACTTTGGAATAGGATCCTGATTTAGTAACAAAAATATTTCTAGTATCCATCAGCAAGTGATATACAAGATATTAACACCTACATTATGAAGTTTGTAAGACAAAAGGAAGTTGACAAAGTTAATGAAAGTTCTGAAAATATGGCCACACCCCAACTTCATACAAATAGAAATATAAGCCTTGAATTTTTTCAAATCTAATTAATTCAAAAGTGAGCTTCCTTTTCTATAAACCTAATGCGTGGTTTGCTTTGATATTGTGTTAATTATTTCATTGATTTTTATCACTGCAAAGTTTCTATTTTCAAGTGAATATTGCAACACAATAGGGGGCAGGCAGTGTGGCTCAGTGGGTAAAGGCATTTGCTGCCAAGGTTAATGTCTTGAGTTCGGTCCCTGAACCCCACATGGTGGAAGGAAAGAACTAATTCCCACAAGTTAGGAATTCAATACATGCACACGCATGTCTGTACACACACACACACACAAACACACATACACACACACACACACTTGCACACGTAATAAATAAATGTAAAAAACAAAATCAATAGGAAAGAGCTATTAGTTTAAGGAAAATGAGTACTTTAGAAATATTCACATATATCTGGGATGTAAGTGTAATGCTGATTTAAGATTAACAGGCTTCAAACACATCCTATTTTGCAAATAGCATATCATTCATAATGAGCTATTTATCAAAGCCGTGTTTGGTGTGGTTAAGTTTATCTCACAAAGTTAAGATCTGGATTCATTATTTCTGCATTTTTCTGTTCACACATTTGTAACAGTGTGTGTGTTTCCACAAGCCCACACATACGCAGGAGCTAAGGGGCATTCTCTCTGCACGCTGACTCAAGCAGGCTACCAGTCCTGATCACAGAATAAAACCACTTGCGAATTTCTCCTATGTATTGCATTTTATTTAAAGATCAAGACTCACTTCTCATCACCACTCATGTGTGCTGTCCCCATAATCAAGACGTAAGTTCTTACAAGGACAAAAATGGTTGTCTCTCATGATACAAAGGCGAATTAATTCACTGGCAAGTATTGTGTGTAGATCATATCTTTATTTCTGACTGAAATACTTCTGCCACCTTTGACTGCTCCCGTGCGATTTTCCTTGAACAACCTGAGTCCAATTACAAGGTGTTTTAAGAGGGTGATGTTTTTATAACTTTATTCAGCTTGAGTTTTCAGTATTTCACCATTACCTTTTACTTAGAAACCATCCTTTTCAGATTCTGTTCCTATCCCTAAAGGAAAATATCTTAAGTGACCTTTGTACACAAATATAGACGTATTTACACCTCCAAGAAATAAGTAGCAGCATGTACCTTACCACATGCCCAAGGTGGAATTAACTTACTTTGTTTCCGTGAGAGTGTTCTGTACCTGCTTAAGTATAGCCTTGTGTCTCTATTTATAAAACGTGTTCATGATGGCATTGAGACATCCAGAGCCAGACCTTTTAAGGGATTATTTCACTTCTTATTTCACTTCTTGGGTAATTAAAGTAATTTAGCCTTTGGTGTAGTGGCTATGAATAGCACTTGAGGGATGAGGCTTGTAATAATTACCCAGAAAACCACTTATATGTATTACAGCTCAGTTATAGCATGCATGCAGAATGGCATCAGACCAAATTGATACTGAAAATCATGGCACACACTTACAGTACTGATTATCCAGATCCAAAATCAAAAGTTAAGACTGCTTTCTTTTGTGAGCAAAAATACCTTGAGAAGAATCTTTTTCAATAAATAAACTTTAAGGTTGAGCTTGTCGAAAATTAACTTTGTGCTGATTTTTCACTTGTTGATAACTGGAAGAGGAAAGGGATGGAGGTTCTACACCACTGAAGAATGTACTGATAGTTAACAAAACTCTGTATTTCAGTTGCATGTTATTAATTATGTAAGTACTTTTGTGAGTTTCCTCTGTCAGAATGCAAAGTCCATCAGAATGAGAAATTTCCCTTGTCTTCCCCTTGTCGTAAATAAACATAATTGCTGAACAGGCATAAGCACCCAATCACAGACACAGTAAAGGGACAAGCAATGGCCATCATAATTTGACTTCCTATAATAGCCGGGCGTGGTGGTGCATGCCTTTAATCCCAGCACTCGGGAGGCAGAGGCAGGTGGATCTCTGTGAGTTCAAGGCCAGCCTGGTCTACATAGTGAGTTCCAAGACAGCTGGGGCTACAGGGAGACCCTGTCTCAAAAAGACAAAAAATAAATAA
>NW_008333886.1:5175976-5191477 GCF_000622305.1 Nannospalax galili | reverse complement strand
AGAGAGAGAGAGAGAGAGAGAGAGAGAGAGAGAGAGAGAGAGAAACTTCCATGGCCTACTGAAAGACCTCTGAAATTTGTAATCCCTGGTCACTCCCAGTTTAGTTTAATTTTAATGGATGCATCTGGCCATTCGTTCTTCAGTGTCTACAAAAGGGAAAACATGTTTCAGTTAAACTAATTGTTTACAGTGCATTGCTTAACTGGAGATCAAATCTTTCTCCCTCTCATTAGCATGGTAGCTTTCCCTTTCAGACTCTGCCACACACTGTGATGCTGCATATTTTATGGAAAGAATAACCACTTCTCCTAAGCATAGTGTAGAAAGTAAAGCTCTCAGGCAAATGCATTATCTCTATTTCCATGTATTTATATTTGCAGAAACTGTTACTAGGCCTCAGAATATAGCTTAACATTTTTCTCTGCTTCCAAAAATTATCCTTGATTGTGAAATGATTTTTAAGAAGCTACTATAGCCATTATTTATTCCAATCGTACAGCAGAATTTTTGGAGTACAAGTATGACCTTGACCCGCATTTATTATTTTTTTAAATACATACACATACACGTGTAAACAGCAATGAAAACTGACCTTCAAAACTTCTCATTATAAACCTAGTCACTGAGGACTTCATTTATCTTGATCTCATTCTTCAAGTACCATGTAAACCTCGTGTTAGAGATGTGCTTGAGAAAAATATCCAAGGGTTCTCCAATACATCTCATATCCTCTTGAGAGAATTCAACACATAGTGTATATGTATTCTTTAAGGCATAATTTTATTGTTGTTTCCAGAAAGTGACTGCAACTCTTTATGGGAAAGAGGTTTATTAGTGAGTCCATTATAGCAGTTAAAAATCTCCCATAACTAGCATGTGTTAGAACCGAGAGTTTCCTGGAGTGGTACATGGAGACAGGAGCCTTAAATTAAGAAAGATGAAGACTTGAACTTGCAGAAGTCCACATGAAAGCTCTCCGCTGAGATGAAAATGTGAAGACCAAGAAGGAGAGCTGCCTCTCTCAGTTGCCCATGTTTCATTTTTACTCGTCTATATTTTTCACCAGGAGTATTATTTGTCCTGGCCCATGGGACCTGCCTCGTTGCCAGTCATTTTCCAGAGCTACAGCCTTCACCATGAGACTCTGAGTGTCCCCGATTTCAACACGGCCTTCAGCACTCTTATTTTTCTGATGAAGATGTTTGTGAGAAGGCCACACGGACAGGCCGGCCTTCCCTCTTGGACACACGGACAGGCTGGCCTTCCCCTCTTTCCCAGTGCTCCCTTGAACCAATCTTTTAACCGCTTCTTTCAAGTCGTTTTTCTCTACCTTTTAGATCATTGATCTCCATAATCATTCTCTGTGTCTATAGACCTGCTGGTTCTAAACACAGATGGTCCTGAAGTTTGTTTTGAGGGGGCTTTGGTTGATAGGTTGGTTTTAGTTTTTGTCTTTTTTTTTTAAGTAAAACACCAGATGAAGTAAATCACTATCAATAGTCTTAACTTCAACATGAGTTTCAATCATGGCCTTCAACTTTTTTGACCATGGAACACTTTTTGTCACAGGTAAAATCCATGCCACAGATCAGTTAGACAGTGTTACCTTGAACCTCCTCAGAAACTAGCTTGAACTCTCTAAATGCAACTTTTTCATGCTATAGATCTGCAAAGCTCAGTTCAGACACATGACCCTGGAGGCCGTCAAATGAGATTTTGGTTTCTCAAGGCCTTGTGACTAGTGTTTGTCTCATGTTTCTAACATGAATACATTCACTACTTCTATATCATGCTAATCTTTCTTTTAAAAATGCATCTGCCACTTGACTCAGTTTTTGTGATATAAGATGCTTGCTCTCATCTGTTACCATGGTGCAGCTCAGAAAGACAAAAGCATTATGTTTCATTTTTTAATGAAATTCAAAATAAAAAAGAAACATTTTTGCCTTTTTAAAAAAATCAAGACAAAGATCTCTCTCTATTAAAGACCCTCTGTCAAAGCTCTGTTGTTTATAGTAGGAGAGCTCACATAAGAATGTCCTTGATAGAAAATGCTCTATATTTTATTACATGTTCTCCAGTCTTTGGATGATTTCTCTTTATAAACATTTAAAATTTTTTAACTCCGTGCACTAAAATGAAAATCTGTATATCTACAGTAGTTCCAAGAGAAAAATACATACTCAATGACTTTGTCATCAAAAAGACATAAACCCAGAGAAATCATCATAAAATGACATTTCAATGTTTTCTATCATGGATTAAAAAAAAAACTGAGACATCAATATATTGGTTATTTGGGTTTCTAATCAGGTATTTTAAAAAGTAGATGACAGGAGATTGACAGTCTGTCTTTCAACTCATTGAAGTCACTCCTGTGACTTCGTCTTGACAGAAACAAAAGTGAGCAGGAAAATCTGGGTGGCAAGCTGCAGGGGTGACTGGCACATGGGCCAACTGTAGTGGCCTTTCTGGCTGGGCATTTTCTGATGCTGTTAAACACAGATTACAGTGTGGGTTGTTTTCTCAGAGCATATCAAATGAAGAACTTCCCTAAAATTAAGGATTCGGTAAAAGGAATAAGGATGAATGTGCCCCAATATGCTTAAAATATTAAATAAACTTGGTCTTGAATATTAAGTGAAACATTAAAATTTAAGGCAGTTTTGGGTTTGACCGAACCTCCGGATCCCATTGGTAATCTGAGACTAGAATGGCAGTCTTCCTGACCCACTGCTTCCCCTGTGGAGGGCTCTGGATACTGTGTCTGGAGTTACACATGGAATAGATTGTCTCCCCTAACAGACTGACTGCAAACTTCTGACTACAGCGACGGAACTGTGAAGAACAAATGAGGATCACCCAGAGGAAGAGCTGTAAATACAGCAGAGGAAAGGCAGAAAGAGGATGGAAGGTGGGACAGGATGGCTGTAACACTGCTTTTCATTCTCAGAGCTAATGCACACAGAATGATGGAAGAAGCAAAAAAGCAAAACTTAGTTAGTTGGTAGAAAGTATAATTCTGTAAAGAAGTTAACCATCCAGGTTTGAACAGGAGAATCTTGATAGCAAGATTTGCTGCAGATGATGATTTCGTGGTTATAACTGAGCGACTGGTGAAGTGCTTGCCTGAGCTGAAGACCTGAGTTGAATCCCCAATGTCCCGTTGCTGAGCTCAGCAGTACAAGCTTGTATCTCGGCATCGGGGAGGTAGAGACAGGAGGATACCGGAGGTATGCTATCCAGCCAGTTAAGCCAAATCAGCGAGCTCTGGGTTCACTGAGAGACTCTGTCTCAAAACACAAGTAGAGCATGATTGAGGAAGACACCCAGCAGCGCTCACTGGCCTCCACATGTACATGCACACCTTGCATGTGCACCTGCACACACACATACACACATACATGAACACATACACACATACATGAACACATACACACATAAAAATAGACAAAATTTTGAAAACTAAAACCCACAAAGAAAATAATAATAATTGCAATCAGAAGTGTTAGTTGAAGATAGATCAATGACATTATGAAACAAAAGATAGATGTCAAGGATGGACTTTCACTCTACCTCTTGAACATCACAGGAATAAATAATACCTCACTATGAGGCTACCTAGAGCCTCTGCCTCTTGGACATATTTATATATATAACATTTAAATAAATGTTATTCATTTATTCAGTATGCATTTCTGTTCTGTATGGAGTCACAGCAGAATCAGGAAGACGTTTCCCTTAAATCTTTGAGTTTTTAAACTCCTTGCTGAGGACTATTTCTTTTGGCCACTGTCTTTAACTGCATCCCCACAGCTGACTCTATTTCTTTTACTAGTTATTTCTAGTAAAACAGTAAACTAGTTTACTAGTTTATTTCTGTACAAATCTGTTGTAGACAAAAATGTAGTATGCTTCTTGCTCTGTGTTACAGATCCAAGGCAGGGTAGACTGTGTAAAACATGCTGGTATTTTGGTAGATAAACATCTTTTAAAATGGGAGATATTTAACCACTATGCAAAAGTGATTGATTCTACATTATACTAACAAATAAATAATACTTTTTGGTTCATGTTCACTCTAAGGGAATTAAACTCAGGATAACTAAGGTAGGTATTTCAAAGTATCATTTATAGAACATATGTAATTTGGATGACTCATACACATGACAATATATGTGATTTACAAAGAATAACATACTATAATAGAAAATATAAATTGAGTTGGGAGAAATAATAGGCAGAAGGAAAATATAGTCAGAAATCAAATGGACTAAAAGTAAGTTGGTACAAAGTATACCCCTGTGCTTGCAAGCAGTGACTGCAAGCTAGGTTTGGAGAGTTCTAGAGGGAGACCTAGAAGAGCAGCTATTGAAATAGCTTGGTCATTCCATGTTGGGAGTGGAGGACATGATACAGAGAGGGATTTACAGCATGCTATTTCATAAATCATAAATGATCAAGTACCAATATCAGCCCTTTATACCCAGCATTAGTAGTCTGTCCCCAGCACGAGAAGGAAACCTAGCATTCATTGTATGAAAGAATAAGTATATATTCTAGAACAAAATGCAACAATAACTTCCAAAAATCTCCTTGAAATTCTTCAGCAGACTTAGGTGGTTATAGTCTCACCAGATGTCTTTGACTATTACCTACCTGTGACTAAACCAGCTCAGCATGTTTCTCATTAAGAAAATCACTCTATTCGTTTACTAAATATGAATATTTGGACCCAAATTATGCAACAAATCCAGAATTATCCCATTGGTATTCAGCACCAAACTGATGCTAAAATTTTCCAAATATTATTCCAAAAATTAATCTTTTTTGAGATAGTGTTCTGTAGTCCAGCTGGCCTGGAACTTGCTATGTAGACCAGGCAGGCCTCAATCTCACAGAGATCCCTCCATCTACTGCTGCCTCCTGGGTGCTGGGATTAAAGGCTTGAACCATCATACTCACCTAAGGTTTGTTCTTTATAGGTGTAAAGTAAAGAGTGAAACAATTTCTAGTAAATGTGTGTTCATTTATCTCCTAAATTCATAAATTCATGTCAATTACATGCTGTGTGGTTAACATGCAACAGCATAAAAGAGGAGGAAAGATGTCAGAGATATTGAGAATCAAACATATTTTTAAACCATTAGGAATAAAGACTTGTTTCCAATTCAAAAAAGAAGACTAAATTTGAAGGCTGGAGGGGTGGCTCAGCAGTTAAGAGCACCTGTTGCTCTTGCAGAGGACTTGGGTTCAGTTCTGGGCATCCACATGGCAACTACCAATGGTCTGTACTCCATCAGGGGATCCATTGCCCTCTTCTGGCCTCTGTGGGCATTGTGCAATAGGAGTGTACATACATACATGCAGGCAAAACATTCATAAGCTTAAAAATAAAAATAAATAAAAAAGGTCAATTTTGTTTTTGATTTTTCATCAAAATTTAAAGCAAGGAGGTGAGGGTTTAGCTCAGTGAGGGAGGGGTAGCAGCCGGAGAGAATCATGAAGCAACTTGTGATGGGGCGTAATTGTATTATTACAGACATCTATTTTACAATCATTTCACTTTGGCATTTTTAACTGAACCACCCATTAAATACTGTTTTAGTTTATTATTTGAAAGAATTCATATAGAGAGAAAGGCATATTTCTTGAGAAATCAGTTTCATGCTGGAAAAGAGCACATCACTTTAGCAAGGCATTCAAAAGTCCACCTCAGAATTCCCAAAGAATTCTGCTGAGTTGCATTCACACAACCATCTATCAATGGACCAATTTAGTTCTGACACACCAAGCATAAATTTGCCTTTGCAACTCTCACTTGGCTGAGTTTTACAGGTGTCCGTATTGGTCTGACTCTGGTAAAAGGTGGTGTTCAGATCATTGTGGACATGCTTGCGCCGTTCCTTGAAAATGCTCACAATTTCCTTTAGTTCTGTTTCAGTTTTGTGTCTAGATTACCCTTCTTATCCCCTTTACACAGTAATCGTGCCATTGTAGCCCCCAGACTGGGTGTTTCCTATGTGTGTTTCACACAAGAGCTGTACATCCTACCCAGCCAGAGAGTGGCGGTGGACTTGGCGTATGAGTGACATTCAGAACCTAGGAGAGTCTAGGATGGGACCCAAAGAAGAGAACTCAGTAGAACACACGTCACCAACAACATCAGTGATGCAAATCTCTAAAACACTGAAATCACAACTTCGGAAAGATACGTGAGGAATGCTTACAAAAAAATAGCTTCCTCACCTGCTGGGTCAGCCAACAGAACCTGAGATTACCTGATGACAGATCATAAGCAGGGTGACCTTATGTCCCTTATGTCCAGCTCAGCCATGCCGCTGTTTCAAGAGTGCCACTGAAGCGAAATAGCAAAAATATAATTTATGATCAAAGCTGGAACAATTGTGATCACAAAAGTGGTTGATAACAAAAAGTTACACAGAAAAAGCAAACATCAATATCAAAACTATCTTGGCCCAGACAAAAAAATAATACTGGAATTTCTGTTTGGGTCCCCTTTACATAGCACTACCCCAGTGACTGTCTTCAGAAGGTTCATGACTTAATATAGGAAGCTTCATTAACCAATGTACCATCTTCATGAGCCAGGAGAGATGCAAGTTCAGGAGTACGTTGGAGAACAGAGCAGTTCAGAAAAATTAATAGTACTAAGGGAAATTTTAAGTTACTGCAATTGGAGAATACTTTGGTACAGAATGGGAAAGTCTTATCAGCTCAAATGAAGATGTCTTAAGAGGTAAATTAGGGGAAAGTAAAAATTGTTCCTACTCCAGCCACTAGGGGACATGTAGTGTTACCTCTTCTGGTCTCTAGGGCACACTTAAGACTGCAGGTTCTATCTAACTGCTTATACTATCTGAATTTACACTAAATAAAAACAACAGGATGCTAATAGTATCACAATCTATGACACATACACACACACACACATACACATATATGTATGTATCTTTTGCCTATACAGCACATGTCCATAATGGATTACATTATATTGCCATCTAGTTGCCTTCAATGGATTATTTTTTACCTTGTCCAATTCAAAATATATTTGAAATCTTTGGTGCATCTTGCCATGTGCTGTGAACACTCAGTAAGGATTAAATTCTCTGGAGCTGGGAATATGGATCAGTGAACAGAGTGTTTGGCCTGAAGGCATGAGAGCCAGAATTTGGAGCCTAACACCTGTAAATGCTGAGCAGGTATGGAAGCCACCTATAATCCCAGCTCTTGGGAGGCAGACACTTGGTAATCCCCACAGCAAGATGAACAGCTGAACAAGCCAACCAGCAGGCTCTGGGCTGAAGTCAGAGATACTGCCTTGATATACAAGGTGGGGAGCAGTTAAGGAAAATACCTGTCATCAGCCACTGACCTCTACACACATGTACACTGATACACATGTACCCATACACACACATGCATAATACATCCCCCCCACACACACAAAATGAATTTAACCCTTTTGTTTGTTGTTTGTTTGAATAGTCCTTTCTGAAAACTCCCCTGGCTCTTGCCTTAAATATTGAACCCTGATCTCAGGAAGTATTTTCAGCCCTAGATATAAAACAATGAACAAATGCCAAAACAAGTTATTAATAAACTGTTATGTGTATACCAGATGCTGGGTACTGTGTGGTTACATACATCTACGATTTCTCACCCTACAACTTTTTCCAAGAAAATGTTATTTTTCTTCACATTACAAGTGAAAATAGACGAGACTTAAATTGAATTACTAAATGAGACTTAAATTACTAAAATGAGACTTCAATTGAATTACTAACAAGTTCATGTGGATGAGGCAAGGGTAAAAGCTGAAACACTGTCCAAGTTCACCTAATTCCCCTTGTCCCACAAGGGTTGGGAAGAGAAGCCAGCAATCTCCTGGTTCCTGTCCTTACAGCTAAAACCTCCTCGTTACCAGCAGCAGCTTGCCCTTAGAAGGGAATTCTCCCACTGCCAGATTTGGGCATTTACTGCAGACCAACACAGAAAACTGCCTCATGAGCTTCCTCCTAGACCTTTTCTCCGAGTGTGGAATTCAGGCAGTGATATAGTTTGGATCAGGAATGTACCCAATGGCCCATGTGTAAAGGACTGGAACCCACAGAACTGATAGAAATTAGCAGAACTTTCAAGAAGCGAAGACCTCTGGGAGATATCCGGTACCTGGGTGGATGTCCTCACAGTACTGGTCCCTGCTCTCTTTCAAGACCCACCATGAGCTGTCAAGTGCTCCCCTCCAGGATGCACTGCTGTAGGTCTAAAAGCAATGAGGCAAACGAACCAACCACAGGTTGAAACCCCCGCAACAGTGTGCTGAAATGAGTGGCTTTTCTTTACCAGTCTGTCTTAAGTATTTACTTAGGAAGATAATCTTATGGATTTATTACACTGCTGGAAAACTATCTGACATTAGATGTGTAATAACACCTCCACTGTCAGCTTATGGACTTGGAATCATATGGGAGGCACACCTCTGCATGTGTCTGGGTTTTTTCAGAGAGATTTAATTGAGTATAGAAGACTCACCTTTAATGTGGATGGGTCTGTGGATGGGACAAAATACAAAAGAGTAAAAGATGGACAGGTAAGATGGTGCAGCAGATAAGGGCATTTGCTGCCAAGCCTGACAACCTGAACTCCATCCCTGGAACCAATATGGAAGGAGAGAACTGACTTCCACAAGTTGTCCTGTGAGCTCCATAAGAATACCACAAGTTTGCACACTCACACACACACTAATAAACAAATTAACAAGTAAATGAATGTATAAAAAACTGTAACAAGACTAGAGAGGTAGAAAGGCAGCTGAATGCAGCCTTACGTCTCATTTCCTGACTGGCTGCAATGTGACCAGCCTCCTCGTGTTCCCACCACCATCTCTTTCCTGCCATCAGGGACTGTGTCCCCTCAAACTGTCAGCCTGAACGGAACTTTTTCATTGCCTTTGTCATAGCAACAAGGGAAGCAACTAGGGCTGAAGGGGTGGATCAGTCACTAAAATGTTTGCCTTAAGAGCACAAAGATCTATGTTTGATTTCAAGAACCTGCATAAAAATTGACCACGGTGACACACTTGTAATCCCAGCTCTGGGACGTAGAGACAGAAGGATCCCTGGGGCTTACTGGACTGCCTTAGCTCCAGGTTCAATCAGTGAGCTCTGGGTTCAATATAAGACCCTGCCTCAAAAAAAAATATATATATATACACATATATATGCACAGGAACAATAAATAACACCTGAGGTTGACCTCTGGCCTCCACATGGAAACTCACATACATGCATACATACCTGCATAACATGTGCACATGTACTCATATGTACAGGCATGCACACACATAAATGCATACAGACATGATCAAAGAAAAGTCACTGACTCAGGAAGCCAACCCAAAGCTGATCTACTCCCCTGATGCTGGGGAAAAGACAGAGCTCCCACCTACACATATGATACTGTTATTTTTCATTGTATTTTTTAACTCTGTGTAGATCTTGTAGAAAGGGATGCACACTCACACACATGCACAAACACACACGCACACACAGCTTGAAGTCCATACCCACAGCTACCTTGTGCTACCACTCGGCCATACCTATGGAGAAATTCTGGAGCAAAACACATCAATTCGTTCTATTGCCACTGTCACCCTGGGTACCCGCTAACTGAGTGCTGCAAGAGAACAAAGCCGTGTCTTATGAGCTTCTGAATTCCAGTTCCTGGTCCTTATGATCAAATAGCAAAAAAAATACAAATACCATGTGAGTCCCTTTCATTTCTGCTAGACAACCCAATACCTTCTCAAAATTACCGAGGAGGCCTCTAGCTACAATCTCTTCTTGACAATTCTGTCCTGCGTAACAGATTCTTCTCCACATGTATTCAGCAGCTGTTCTTCCATCTCTGCACAGAGACTGACCCAAAGAGCTGCTCCAGAAAGGCTTATGGCACAGTAACACAAACATAAGCAGTGAAAACTAAACACCAGGCATCCTCCAGCGAGAGCTCCCTCAGCAATACCACCTCCTCCCTAACACATCATCCTTCTCTGTCCCTCCATTCCTAAGGCTCTGTTCATTTCTATTGGAAAGCACTTGGTCTATTTATTCTGTTTTTCTCTTCTTCCTATTGCTATTTCACATTCTACCCTAAGGGAACTTAAATAACTTAAAGAGTTATTTCAGAAATTATAGACTTGGGCCAGCAGGATTGCTCAGTGGGTAACGATCCTTCCATACCTGGTGATCTGAGTTTGACACCCAGGACCTACATGACGGAAGGCAATAAAGAACTCTTGCAAATTGTCCTCAGACCTCCACCTGTGCATGTTGGTGTCCTTATCTGTATGGGGCGGGGGGAGACAGAAGAGAATAAATTAAGTAAACAAATGTAGTTTGAAATTTTTGAAAGAAATGGTAGTCTGTCGTAAGCAGCTTCAGTTGTGGGCTAGACACAGCTGAGAAGACAGAACCTCCTTCATCACATTGGCCTGAGGGGCATTTTCTTGATTGCTAATTAATGTGGGAGTGTCCCACCAACTGTGGGTGGTGTTGTCCCTGGGCAGGTGGGCCTGGACTGCCTAAGAAAGGCAACTGATGGTAAGCTGGGAAGTAAACCAGTAAGCAGTGTTCTGAGGTCTGTGCTTCAGTTCCTCCTCCAAGCTCTGCCTTGGCTTCCCTTGGTGATGGACTATTGCCTGTCAGCCAAATAAACCCTTTTCCTTTCCCAAGATGATTTTGATCAGTGTTTTATCACAGCAATAGAGAAACAAACTAGGACACAGTCTTGGCTAATGTTTGTTTGTTTGTTGAGACATGGTCTCCTTGTAGTCCAAGCTGACATGGATTTCACTATGTAGACCAGGCTGGCCTCAATCTCAAAGAGATTCACCTGCCTCTGCCTCCCCCAAGTACTGGGATCAAAGGCATGTAGCACCATAGCCAGCTCATTTATTTTGATTTTATGCACATAAATTTTTTGACATGTGTATGAGTGCACCATATGCATGCAATGCCTATGGAGGCCAAAAGAAAGGATTGGAGTGGAATTACAGTTAGTTGTTAGCCACCATGTGGATGATGGGAACTGAATCCCAGAACCTTTGGAGCAGCCAATGTTCTTAAACATTAAGAGGAAAAGGGGGATGGGAGGGAAGGAGGCTAAGAGGGACAGGTGTACCGAAATCATTCAAACTATCAGCCTCTTACTAAAGCAAAATTCACTAGAGTAGATCTCACTCTCTCCTCTTTTTCCTCTCTCTTTTTCTCTTTCTCTCTCTCTCTCCAGAGCCCTTCTACAGTTGTAATGATATACAATCAACGTAAAATAGAGAACTGTGAATGAAGAAAAACCTTGCATCAGGATAAACTTCCTGCAAGGGTGAACAACTGATCACTTCAATGACAGAGGAGAGTTTGGAATGTTGCAGATCCAAAGCCTATTTATAATTTATCTTAGGTCACCTTTAGCCCTAAATAGCCACTCCTTGCCTACCTTTGTTTCTGACTTAATATCCTGTGACTAACAGATAAAAACCTTTTGGAATATATTAACTTCACAAAGCCCTAGCTCCCACCAACCAAAAGACTAAGTGTCATCAGCTAGCATCTGAGGCCTATAACTGAAATTTCCCTTGTTGTAACCACTTACTTAATAATTCTACCAATGTATTTGAAAAGCATCTTGATTTATGACTTTTCTTTTGTTCTGTTACTATAAAAAGTTCTTGAATCTACTTCCATATTGGAACACAGAATTTGGGGTAAGCTGAATCTGTGTTCCCAGACCATGATCACTTATATTTGAATAAACTATCTCTTATCTACTCTGAGGTGAAACTTGCATTTCTGCATCAACAGAATATATGTTTAAATGTACAATTGTGTGTGATGATATATATAGGCACCCATGAAACCATTATTGCAAAGAATGTATCCAACACCCAAAACTTCTTTATCTCCATAATAGACCATGAGGTCCTCTCCATCCTCTGCTCCCTACCCTGTTCCTGTCCCTAGAAATCAGATATTTTCCACACACACACACACACACACACACACACACACACACACATACACACGCATTTCTTATAATTTTACATAAATGGAATCATACCATATATACAGTATTTAGTCCATTTTTACCAGCTTTAGCAGTCAATTATTTTTGACATCTGTCATATTTTAAGGTATACTATTAATGCATGATTCAACTTTCTTGTGGAATTCCACTGTGTAGACTTAACACACTGCATTTATCTGAGCATCTGTTTATGAGTGTTTAGGTTGTTTCCAGTTGGAACTATTACTAATAAAACTGCACTGACTGTGACTGTACAATTTTTAAATGTGTTTCTGCTCTTAATACATAGAAGTACAATATCTTTATCGTATACTGATTATACACGTTGCTTTTAAAAACTCACCAAACTATGTTCCAGAGTGGTTTTCCCATTTCATAGTCTTGCCAATGTCACAGGAGAGTTCCAGATCTCTGTACCATTTTCTACATTAAGTGGGGTCATCCTTTGGAAAAGTATGTAAATTCTCACTGCCTGGCAGAGAAGGAAAAGTCTGAAGCCTGGTGCCAGGCAGAGGAGGAACTTGTCTCTCAGGAAGAGATTTCACACGGTTCTGACAACTTGTCAGATCACCTTACAGGAGAGAAGATCAGGAACAGTCATGATGGAAGGGAACACACCTTGACCAGGACTTAGTTATACATGATTCTTGTCCTGGGTTTAGTTATACATGATTCTTGTCCTGTGCTTAAACCTGAACCTCCTGTCAGGACCTGGAAGATGAACTTGGGTGACTGAACATCTTTACTCCACTTTCCAATATGGCCACATTGAACCAACTTCCTTTTTATGCTTCTCAGCATCACCTGTTTAATTGGCCTACTGAAGGCCAGTGGCAGAGCTTGGATTGTTGGGTTTCCTGGGACCCCAGCTCTGATGCTGAAGATTCTAACAATTTCTCTCAGAATGTGCTATTAGTACATGAAATAAGTTGGAAAATACTCTTCCCATTTCAGACGAAAAGGTATACCTTCAAAGGGTAAAGGGAAGATAACACTGATTTTATAAAATAAATTCAATTCTCCGTATTTAAAAACTGTGATTTTGTTTCTCTCCATTTTTTACATATTTCTCATATGATACCCTCTCCAGAACCATTACTGTTCTTGAGATCCCTTTCTTGAAAAGTGAGTGGTATTTCTTCTCCTTCTTGAAATGGGCCCCATGTTCTGTTCAACACACAGAACATCGGGACCACTGTGTCCCTTAGCTTTGCCACTTCATTTTTATTGATGCAGCCAAAGAGCCCTTGAATAAAAAATGTGTTTCTCCTGCTGTCACTCAGGAGGATGTGTTCCTTTTTCACAGCCAAAGCTCAAAGGAGCCTCAAACCGAAGGGTTCTATCCGTCCTTCTAAGTCAAAGGCGGATGTGAGGCGTGAAGACTCTGTCATTTTACTAATGACAATAGCACGCACACAAAAAAATCTGTGGGACCAAGAAAGCCTCTTTTGGGGAGGTGCTTTAGAATTACTAGGTAAGTGGTAAAAGAAGCCATGTTTATAGCCAAAGACCAAGTCTAGGATTCCCAAGAACACAGTGAGTGACCAAACAACTGTACCTGAGGCCAGAAAACAACTCTTCTCTCCTCAGTATAAAAGTACTTGGTTTCAAGGATAAGATTGTTATTTGTACTTTACCTTTAATGAATAAAAACAAAAACTGTCTTGACATGAAAAAACATTCTTGTTTAGTGTCCCCAAAATAGCAGAATCACCTTGAGAGCACTGGAGAAAGCCCACCTCCCCACTGCAGGCTTTTATCTTAATGTGAGAGAGAGAGACACCATGAGAAGGGGTTCTCAAGCTAGACTTGCCTTAAGTATACTAAATCTTGGCAGAGAAAAGGCTCTAAAGAAATTTAGCAGAATGGCTAGTACATAGTAAATACTCTGTTTTTGCTGTGTAAATTAGTATCAATTAAGTAAATACCTGCTTATACAATTCAAATAATGAAGCCAAAATAAAACTACCCCAAATGCAGTTTAAATTGGCCAAAGGAGTACAGACATGTTCTTGCAGTTGAGGGACCATGGATAGATGCATTTCCTAAGTCAGACAAATGGACAAGTGGTACAAGACATTTAACATCACAAATCATCCGATAAATGCAAATGGTGAGCTATCACCCTCTACCTGTTAAGATGACTCTCATCCAACAGATAAGAGACTCCCAGTTTTGGCAAGGGTATAAATTGGTACAGGCTTCATGGAAGACAACAGGGCAGAGATATGTCACCTCAGAGTTAATGACTGATTAGTTGTTTGTCTGTTGAGATCGAGTCTCACTGTATAGGCCAGGCTGTCCTTGAATTCAAGATCCTTCTGCCTTGACTGGCCACGTGCTGAGATTACAGTCATGCAAGAATGCCTAGCTTACCCAACACTGGTTTTCAGCAGGTCCACAGGAATGATTTGATAACCTTCTCTTAGGGGCAACCAGGAACTATCACAAACCAACAAAAGTGACTTCTAAAGGGAAGATGATGAATTGTGGAGCTGTCCTTTTTAAGCTGCAAACAAAACAAAGTACTCTTAAAACATCATTCATCAACCAATGCTAAGAGAAGAGATCTAAGTTAAAAAGGAACATGAGCAACCACCGCGCCAGTCTCCTGAATGGAACAGCCTCCTCCAGGCACATTCGCTGTGTGACGCCATGGCAGCCAGGCATTGGCCTCTAATCTCTCAGCCCATGCCTTTCCCCTTTGCTCATGTTAGTCTAGTGATAAATGATGTAGAATTTCTCAGAGAGAGAAAATTATGCCCAATATAAAAAGTGGTTGAAAAAGCTGATTACAGAGTCATTAGCCCCTGTGGGCTCATTTTATTGCTATAAAGTCATCATTCAAGTAGACGTATATTTAGCTTCTGTGGCCTTCATTTGTGGTAAGCAAAATAGCCTCAGACCAAAAAAAAGGGAAGCCAAGTTCAAACTTCCTATTTTTAGTGATGTGACAGGCAATTTGCTAGAATAGAAAGGCCCAAGTGCACTCAGAGAACTGTCATCAGCTTGCATTCTTTGTATGTACTGTGTGCTGAGGGCATGTCTGGTGACAGGCTTAATCCTGGATCACCCAGTCTACAAGAGGCACTTAAAACCCAGCACGTGGCCAGAACAAAGTACCAAGGCTGGTAAACAGATGAAGGTACAGGACTTAGACTAGAGCATGGATGTGTGCATGGAAAAAAAAAAAAACTTTAAATTTAATCTTAGGGCTGGCTAGGGAAAATCAATTTCTTCTCTAGCTAATTCTTCTCTAGCTAAATATTTTATGGACAAACACCCATCAGTTCAATGTGAAACATATATGCATTCATTCTGTAAGTACAGAGCAACTAGAAGTTGTCTGTTTTCTGGCAGGTTCTAGAAATTAAGGAAGGGATATTAACACAC
>NW_008333886.1:5169325-5175906 GCF_000622305.1 Nannospalax galili | reverse complement strand
TTTTTTTACTTGTAAGCTCCAATTAACTTAAGGAGCTTATGGGTTTATGGTCAGACACTGGGTGACACCTGTCAGTAGCTTTGTGATCAGACACAGGATGACACCTGTCAGTGGTGCTGACAAAAGAGAAAACCATCTTTCTGCGTCTCATGCGCTAACTTTAGTGTGCTCAAGAATTACCCTTGAAGCCAGTTAAACTGCAGGTTCTGATCCCATGAGTCTGAGGCCTGGGGTGTGCACAGCCAGGTGACTGGGAGGTCACTGCCACATCCCACTGAGACCACTGCCTCTCACTGAAGTCTCGGTCTCAAACTCCTGCCTTTCAGATAAACAAGCTTTGGCATTTTCTTTTTCTCTTGTTGAGGATACCAGCTTTTAAGTGGCATGCAGAATAATGGATTTCACTGTGACATTTTTACACAATCCCGTTATTGTACTTTGTTCATATTTGCCACCACATTATTGCCCCCTCTTCTCCACTGCTGGTCATATGTGCATACATGGCATAGCCTTTGCACATATAAATTTAAATACCACATATGAGAGAAAAATGTGTATGTGTATATATTTAAACTTAGATTCTGGCACTGAAGAGACGACTCAGCGGTTAAGAGCACAGGTTGCTCTTGCAGAGGACTGAGTTTGATTCCCAGCACCCACATGGTGGCTAACAACCATCTATAACTCCAGTTCCAGGGGATGCAACACCTTCTTCTGACCTCTGCAGGCATTGCATGACACAGGTGCACTTAACATACACACAGGCAGTACACTCATACACATATAATAAAATAACAAATATTAAAAAAAATAAATTACTCAAGTAAACTTAGATTTTGCATTTGAAAGAAAACACAGTATCTTCTTATTGAGGCTGGATTATTTCACTGAAAGTGATGCTGTCTAGCTCCATCCATTTTACTCCAAATGGCACAATTTCATTCTTCTTTCCTATGAATAATTACCACTTTTTCTTTATCCATTCATTTGTTGATAGGCTCTTACATTACTTTCGTATACTTTGGCTGTTGTGACTAAGGCAGGAGTACACATGATGCGCAAAGGTGGAGTGCTGACTTGGGCTCCTAGGGTATGTTCCCAGGAGTGCTGTATCTAATCATACATGGGCCCCAGTTTTAGTTTCTTGTGGAACTTTCATGCTGGTTTCCATAGCAGGTGTACCCTTCTCCCACCAGCAGTGTGCAATGGTTGCTTTTCCCCAGATCCTCACCAGAATTTGTGTATTTGGTGGTAACCATTCAGACACGAGTGAGATAGACTCTCAATGCAGTGTTAATTTTCATTTCCCTGATGTCTAAGAAGGTTGAACATTTTTAAGTACTTGCTTATCATTTGTATTGCTTCTTCTGAGAACTTTTTAATTCATTTGTGCATTTATTGATGGACAATTTGAATCTTTTGGTGTTTAACTTTTTTTCTAGTTCTTCATAGATTCTAGGCATTAGTCCCCGAGCAGGTATATTGTTGGCAAAGACTTTTCCCATTCTGCAGACGGTCTCCTCACTTTACTGGTTGTTTCCTTTACTGTGTAGAACCTTTTAACTTTCATGCAGTCCCATGTGTCAGTTCTTAGGCTTATTTCCTTTCCTATTAGAGTTGTTTTCAGAAATCCCCTACCTATGCTAATAGCGTCAGGGTTCTCTGTATATCGCCATCCAGTTGCTTCGGTTTCCAGTCTCACATTAAGATATTTGATTCATTTTGAATCAATTTTTGTAGCATATGAGACACAGTTATTGCTTCATCTTCTGCGAGTGAATTGTCAGTTTTCCTAGCACCATTCGTTGAAGTGTCTGTCTTTGCTCCAATGTATTGCTTTTTACACCTTTGTAAAGATTAGGAGTATTTTATTTGGTGGCTCCATTCTATCACATTCCCCTATGTGTCTGTTTTTGTGCCTGTATCATGCTGTTTTTGTTGCTATTGTTCGATATGGTATAAGCCAAGGTCATGTATTGTGATACCCCCAACATTGCTCTTTCTGCACTGGATGGCTTTGACTATTTGTAGTTTTCTGTGCTTCCGTATGAATTTCGAATTGGTTTTTTTTCCAGTTCTGTGAAGAATGATCTTGGGTTTGTTGTATATAACCTTAATTATGTTGAGGTATGTTCCCTTGTGACCAATTCCTTCTAGGATTTTTAACATGAACGCATGTCGGATTTTGTCAAAAGGCCTTTTATCTATTGAGATGACCATATGGTTTTTGTCTTTAAGTCCATTTATGTGCTTTATTACATTTATTGACTTGCATATATTGAACCATCCCTGAATCTCTGGAATAAAGCTGACTTGATCATCTTTTTGGGGGAGTGGGGAAAAAAGGATTTCTTTGATTTATGGCTTATACTTCCAAATCACAGATAATCAAGGAACGTCAAGGCAGGAACTCAAGCAGAGACAACCAAGGAATGCTGCTTACTGGCTTGCTCCCTCTGGTCCTTCAACTACTGTGGATGATCTTTTTGATATGTGTCTGTATGTGGTTTGTGATTATTTTGTTGAGTATCTTTGCATCTATGTTCATTAAGGATGTGGATCTATATTTTTCTTTTTTATTGTATCTTTACCTGGTTTTGGTACTAGAGTGATACTGGCTCCATAGAAGGAGTTGGTAGGCTGTGATCTCCTTTTGATTTAACTTTGGTGGTGACCATGATTTTAGAAATTCATCCATTGCTTTTAGATTTTCAAATTTAATGGAGTATAGATTTTTAAACTATTCCCTTACAATGTTTCAGGGTTTTTTATGTCTGTTGTGATGTTTCCCCTTTCATCTTTGATTTTGTTGATTTGGATTTGCTCTCTCTTCTTTTGGTTAACTGGACTAAGCATTTGTCTATCTTGTTTAACCTTTCAAAGAACCAGCTCTTAGATTCATTGATTTTTTTTGGGGGGGGGGGGGTATTGCTCTCTTTGTTTCTATTTCATTAATTTCTGTTCTGATTTTTGTTATTTCTTCTCATTTACTAGGTTTGGGGTTGGTTTATTCTTGAGTCTTTATCCAGAGTCTTGAGTTGTACTGTCAAGTCATTTACATGTGCTCTTTCTGATTTTTTTAATGTAGGCACTAAGAGCTATAAACTTCCCTCTTAGGACTGCTTTTAAGGTGTCCCAGAAGTTTTCTTCTGTTGTGTTCTCATTTTCACTTTGTTCCATGAATACTTTTAGTTCTTTCTTAAGTTCTTCTTTGATCCATTCATCATTCAGGAGTGTGCTGTTTAATCTCCATGACTTTGTGTAGTTACTAGAGATTATTTTGCTGTTGATTGTAAGTTTTATTGCACTGTGGCCTGATAGAAGGCATGGAATTATTTAAATTTTTTGTACTTGTTTAGATTTGTTTTGTGTCCCAGAATGTAAACAATTTTAGAATGACTTGACAACTTGCATGGGCTGCTGAGTATAAAGTATATTCTTTGGTGCTTGGGTGGAATATTCTGTAGATGTCTGGTAGGTTAATTTCATGTAAAGTGTCATTAAATTTGGATGTCTTTCTGTTTATTCTTTGTCCAGTTGACCTGTCTATAATAGTGTAGTATTAAAGTAACTGAGTTGGTGCCAATCTCTGTTTCATAGTCTTGGACTACTGATTTTATGAAATTGGGTGCACCAGAGTTTGGTGCATATATGTTCATGATTGTAGTATCCTCTTGGTCAATTCTTCCTTTGATTATAATGAAGTAACTCTCTTTATCTCTTTTGATGAGTTTTAATTTGAAGTCTATTTTGTCAGATATTAGAATTGTGATACCTGCTTGCTTTGTGGGGTCATTTGCTTGGAATAATTTTTTCAATCCTTTCACTGTAAGATAGTGTCTGTCCTTGAAGGTGAGATGAGCTTCTTGAAGACAAAAAAAAAAGATGGGTTTTCTTTCTTGGTCCATTATACTAGCCTGTGTCTTTTTACAGGGTAGTTGAGGACATTAATATTTAATGTTATTATTTAAAGGTGTGTATTGGATACTGTCATTTTAATTTCTTTGTGTTTGTGGCCCCATTTTGTGTTTTCCTTATATTCTTTTCTTCGTTTTCATTCTGTAGCCCTTTGGGTATATTTGTTCCTTTCTTCGGTCCTTTGTATTGCTTTGAGTATTCTCTGTAGGGTTGGTTTGGATGACATGAATTTTTTCAGCCTATTCGTGTCATGAAAAAATTTCCATTCTTGTTCAACCTTGATAGATAGTTTTGATGGATAAAGTATTTGCATCCATGGGTTGGCATCCATGGTTGTTTAGAACTGGGAATACTTTGGTCCAGGCTCTTCTGGCTTTCATAGTTTGCATTGAGAAGTCAGCTATAATTCTGATGGGTTTTCCTTTATATGTAACTTGATGTTTTTCTCTAGCAGCTTTCAATACCCTCTCTTCATTCTGTACATTTAATGTTTTTACTGTGATATGCCATGGGAACTTTCTGTTCCAGTCATGTCTAATTGATGTTCTATGTGCTTCTTGAATCTCTATAAGGATATCTTTCCTTAATTTAGGAAACTTTCTTCTATACTCCTATTGAAGATCTTTTCAATGCCATTGGCCTGAGATTCTTCTCCTTCCTGTATGCCTATAATTCGTAGATTTGGTCGTTTCATGTTGTTCACATTTCCTGGGTGTTCAAAGAACTCAGAAAACAAAGAAATAAGAAAATAACCCAATAAAGATGGGTTATAGACCTAAACAGAGAGTTCCCAAGTGAAGAAATAAAAATGGCTAAGAAGCACCTTAAAAAGTACTCACAATCCTTAGTAACTAGAGATTCTATCTTTCCTCAGTCAGACTGGCTAAGATCAAGAGAGTGAAAGGCTCCAAATGCTAGAGAGGATGTGAAGAAAGAGGAACACTCATTCACTGCTGATAGGAATGCAAACTCATGCAACCACTGTTGGAAAGCAGTGTGGAGAACCCTCAGAAACTAAAAATGAACCTACCATATGATCCAGAACCCTCTAAAACTATAAGCTGACTCAAACTTTTTTCTTTGTAATTTCACTATTTCAGGTCATAGCAATGTTATAACATTAGAAAATTAACACAGAACACAGGAAGAGATTCCATTTTACTGGCCGTAGCTCCAAATAGTTTCATTTGTTGAAAATAATACCATTCTTGTATATTCTTATACAGTTTTAACAAGTTTATTGCTTAGTCAAATAAAACAAAAGGCACTAAGAAAACAACATTGAACAAAAGTGGAATGGTTTCAATAAGAATGGCTAGTTCTTAACACAGTTCACACAATACCACCCAATTTTGTTTACAGATTGAAATGGATTACCTCAGAAGATAGCAGCCCTATCTCATACATGTGTACCATGTATGAACTCCAACAGAATTTCCCATGTGAAGACAATGATTATTAACTTGATATATTATATTAATTCATGACATATTATATTTGTTTTCCATAGAATTTTATACTTCTTAGAGGCAGGGACCATGTCTTCTGCATTCCCCACAGCTGGGTACCTATTAGAGACTTGAAGAATATTTGTTCAGTTATTGGAGATGTTAATGCAAATATTTAATTAGAAAGACACACTACACCTGCGTTTTTATTTGGCAAGAAGTAAATTTGTTTTAATCGTTCCTAAGGATGCAAGGAAATTGCAAATGTGGCAGAAGATCTTTTGGATTCTTCTTTTGGATTCTAGAAAGCAGCACAATGGAGAAGTCCTCTAGGCTACATGTGTGCAGCCCCATGCCCATCATTAGTGTGAGCTGGAGAGGAGCCTGTAAGGGGCTGTGATGCTTCCAGTTTTGCCATGTTGCTCCCATCTCAGAATGACATCAAAATCTGCCTCCACTCAGCAAAGGTTGTCAAGGTTCCTGTCTCTGAGATGGTTGTGCTTGTTGCATGAATAGTGTTTGGAGATCATTTTAAATAGTTCAACACCTATGAGGAATCAGGATCATGCCTTTCCATTTTCTATTATCAGAAACAAAGTTGTACCTCTTTTTTCCAATTTTCCTACCTGTTTCTCAGTTCTCAGTAAGACCTTGTGCTATGTAGACTTTGTGCTCTGTGACATGTATGTTCATGAGTCAACCTGACTGGGCCATGATTCCCAAATACTTGTTGAACCATTGTCTGGATATTTATGGGAGAGTGATTATGGATATGATTTACATTTAAGTCAGTGTATTTGCAGTAAAGCCATTGCCCTTCACAATGTGGGTGAAATTCATATAATAGTTGAAAGCCTAGATGGACTTATCTGTCCAGAATGAGAGGTAATTCTCCAGCAGATGTCCCCTAAGACTCAGCGGGTCGTTGGTTTTTGCCTGACCCTCACCCTGTTAGCCTACCTCAGAGACTGTGACTGTGCCAGTCTGCATAATCATGTGAGCCAGTAATTTAACAAAAATTTCTCAATAGAAAACAGATAGATGATATATAGATAAATGATAAATTAGATCAATCAGATAGATGATAGATGAAATGTAATAAAGATATTTAGCTAAATAAGTGATAGATAGTGATAGATAATAGATTAAATGTAATATAGATATTTAGATAGAGAAATTAATACATGATTGATAGAGAGCAAGTAAGGACATTTT
>NW_008333886.1:5165180-5169277 GCF_000622305.1 Nannospalax galili | reverse complement strand
GTGTGTGTGTGTGTGTGTGTGTGTGTGTGTGTGTGTGTGTGTTTATGCAAGCTATTGGTTCTCTTCCTCCAGTGAACTCGGAAGAATACTGGCATTTAAAGTGTCTTTCCCTTGGTGGACATGAGGAAAGTCACTTGTAATCTCAGCACTATGGAAGTAGAGCTAGAAGGATCTGGAGCTCCAGGTCATCCTGCACAGAGACCTTGAGACCAGCTAATAAGACACTGTCTCAATTTTTTTAAAACTGTCCCAAGTTTTCCAAAAGAATTCAGCACAGAGTAAATAAGGGAGACATCTGGAAAACTGACCAAGAATTTCTCAAGCAAGTACCTTTATTGCAGGACTTAAATTTTCACTTCATCCATTTCCTGGGACACAAAGGCCATTCAATTGACTTCATGAGAAATAATAGATAGGCGGGGAAGACAGCTTAGCTAAGACTGTCATGAAAAACAGGAACCTTGGTGCTCTTAAAATAAAATTTAAAATGCCGACCTGGTGGTGTGAAACTTTAATCCCAGCCCTTGAGAGGCAAAGGCAGGTAGATCTCTATGAGATGGAGGCTAGTGACTTCCAGGCAGGCTAGGACTAGGGAGACCCTGTCAAAAAATTATTTATTTATTTATTTATTTATTATTTTAAATGTAAGCTGAAAATATAGCTTAGTGGTGGAGTGCTTTCCTAGCACACAGGAGGCCCTGGGTCCCATCATAACACTGAAACATACAAACAAAAGGGATATAAGTGTAAGAGCTAACACATGTGAGGACATGTTAATTTGCATGTTGAGTCAAAAGCCACAGAGACCTCAGCACCTCGTATAAGAAAACTGAAGTTCAATGGTAAAGCCCAGCCCTGGCGTTCAACTTAACAAATGTTTTAACTTGGTCTCCGTCCATCACTTACAGAAAGATCGGGAAGCACAATGTTTGTTTGTGTGTACAGGATTCAAGTGCAATCATTTTTCTGCTGAGTTATATGGTCTGAGAACCATTTATTTTTAGATAGAGATCATTATTTACTGAGATATCAAGAACACTGAAAAGTGTAGATTTCAGCACTAACACTCATGGTTTCCTATGTAAAAGGATTTCCTTTAGCAAATTAGAAGCAACCCAATAGCTCTTTTCCTGGCAGATCTTGGAATGATTGTCGAGCAAACACATTTCATTTCTTCACAGTTTCAAAAACCATGAAATCCTCAGCCTTCCTACTGTTCGACTTTAAATTCATTTGTAGTTCAATACATCTGCAAAGTGAGCCCACTGAGAACTCCAATTTATACTCCCGAGCATCCTTAAAATGTGTCCCAACACATCCCCCTCCCCTCACTCTTTCTTTTTTAGTTTGTCTCCCAAACAGTGATAAGCCCAAGGTTACATATTATCTACAGTTTTCAAATCAATATTTCCTTCTATCGCCATTGCTTAGCAGTTTAGGGCTCTGCGGCTAGCTACCATGACAATAGATGCACAGCCTGGAACCAGTTTTAGTTAATTAGAGTCAATCAATCCAAACTTTGCTAACTTACTCATGTGAAACAATAGTATAATGAACCAAAGTCGGCTAGATGATTGGGAAATACAAATTATTGCACCCTGATAAATTAAATGTGACTATTACAAAACCTTCTCTCTAAATGAATAGTCAAGGAGGGAATATATGGGTATTTAATATAATTAAGAATACAGGGAAAATAAACTTGAAGGAGCTATTACAAGACCCCCCCCCCTCTTTTTTTTTGAGGAAGGAAAACACTCAGAGCTCAGAGGCTATGTGATGGGATGACCGGGTAGCATCTTTATTAGGATTCATTCTGGGAAAAATATCTTCCTGACATGTGGTTCTGGGTGGAATAGACCGAGGGGCATATGCATAGGAGCCAGAAGCACCCTGGGATGGACAGGGCATTGAGAGGAATGCAAAACGAGACCAGGAAGATGGGTCTGAGCTCCTGGGATACAGCTTGGGTTTATGTGACTAAGACACCAATGTTTCTGACAACGTACAAAACTGAATGAGAACATTTCTCCAGAATTCTAACAAGTGTGATGTGCTCTATCATCAGGATCTGTGTCACGCATGTTCAAGACCTGCTATAGACCAAGTAAAATAGGCAGCCACTGATGCATGTCCAACCCTGAGAGTCTCCCTTCTTCCCCCTAGACTTTGCTGTTTACCACCCTTCCCAAGGTGACCTGCAAATCCTGTCGGAGTTATTACTTTGGGTCACATAATTTGGGAAGCCTCTGCAATATAAATTGCCATTAGTGTTAAAGGAGAAAACTAAAAAATAAATAAATAAATAAATCTGGTTTTACAGATTGTAATTGGCTTTGTGATTCTATGATCTGGCAGCAGTCTAGACCAAAGAAGGCCCATGCTGTTCCATCCCACCACATGATCAGGTCATACTTGTAGATGGAAAAAAGAAAGTGACATCCAGAAAGAAGTACAGAGACAGCCGGGTTACCTCAAATGTTGCATTTGCCTTATTTGGACATGGTTTGAACAGTTGACTGGCTGTAATTGATTGCAGCTTGGTTGTTATGATTGGCTGAGACTCTTCTTGTTACAAGAGTAAGTTACAGCCTGGTTACACATAAATCTAGGATATTGTTGACTTTGTATGGAGAAACCCATAGACAAAAGGTAATTCAATTTTACAAGAAATACCAAGTGTCCTCTCTAGGCTGGAGTGATGGGAGAAGAAAAGATGGTAGGTATATCAAGGAAGAAAAGGTAAGTTGAGAAGAATGAGGGGGAAGGTGTTTAAAATCCAGACTCTGATACTGCAACTCACATTAAGGTACACGCGTTGTTAACCACTGCTAATAATGAAGCATCTCCTACAAAGAAGCTTTGGGAGAGATACACTGTGTTGATAGTCAGCTCTGACCTGGAGTTAGACTAGTGGGGGTCCTGTTCCAGCCAATTCAGTGGTCCCTTGACCTCGTTCTTAAACTGGAAAGTGAACTACTGAAGGAGATGATCACTGTATAAACTGCTAACTCAAATTGTCCCAACCCTAGATGCAATTCAATAACAGTTTTTGGTAACTGATAATAGTGACATAGGTTAGTTACCAAATTACCTTATTATTTCTGCCACATGATTAGGCAGATCAAAGGAAATGCCACAGATACTCAGAGTGGCGAACAAAAGGTGTCACATGTTAGATTGCATTGCTTTACGGTGAACTCTCATAAACTGTATCACAGATAAACTAAAAACAGAACCTCAAGTTCATACATATGGGCATTAGTCAGACTTTCTATGACTGTGAAAACACCTGAGAGGTATAATGTAAGAGAGGAAGGATTTATACTGACTTGTAGGCCCAGTACCTTCAGTCCAATTTTGCTCCATAGAGTCTGGGTCTATAGTGAGAGCAGACCAAGTATCATGACAGGAAGCAAAGCAATTCAACTAACTGGACAGGAAGTAGGAGAGAGGAGAGAGAACGGGAGTAAAACACAGACCCCTAGCTGAGAACCAAGCCATCAACACAGGGGCCTGCAAACAACATTTCAGATTCAGGTAACACATCTCATTGATATTACACATAACCATAATTTCGTTGTAATAGAGATCTAAGTGTTGACCCTGTATCTGGGGTATTGTTTCATGTTTGGCCTCTGTGGATAAGGAGAGAAGCTACAGTGGTTCATTTTCTTTGTAAAAATGCCGCAAAGGTAATATGGCTAGCTCATCTTCGTGCCAAATAGAAGAAGCTAAATATCTAAGCTTCCAGAAGGCATGGAATAGGAATTATGCTCCTTTTAGTTTCTTATGTCATAGAACGCAGGGCACCAGATACAGAAGTCCCTAATCAGTAGCTGATAGATGGTTGCACAGGTTAATGAATAGATTACAGATGTGTAAGGTGATAAAGGTAATATGGCTAGCTCATCTTCGTGCCAAATAGAAGAAGCTAAATATCTAAGCTTCCAGAAGGCATGGAATAGGAATTATGCTCCTTTTAGTTTCTTATGTCATAGAACGCAGGGCACCAGATACAGAAGTCCCTAATCAGTAGCTGATAGATGGTTGCACAGGTTAATGAATAGATTACAGATGTGTAAGGTGATAATACA
>NW_008333886.1:5131393-5165007 GCF_000622305.1 Nannospalax galili | reverse complement strand
AAATACATGTGAGATTAGCATAAAGACACAATGGTGTTTAGCTTCTATGTCTTTGTGCTTAGAAAATGGTTTTAAATGCTTTTATTTTAGAAGAACTATTTGGGGAAAATGACAATATTTTATATCTTAGAAATACATCAATTTAAAATTACATTGCTTTTCTTTTTACAATGTTGGAGATTAAATCTAGGACCTTGTACATGATAAGTGAGCACTTACCATTGACCCACATGCCCTGCTGGGTTTTGTTTTAGTTTTTAAATTTTGCAATAGGTCTCGGGAAGTTTCCAAGCTGGCCTTAAACTAAGTCTTAGCCCAGGGAGGCCTTGGATTTTTTATCTTCATGCCTCAGCTTCCCAAATTGTTGGGATTCCAAGCCTATGGCACCAGGACCAGCTAAAATGGCATCCATCTTTTTATCCAGATTCACCTAAAGTAATTATAATCATCTAACTACTAGCAAAAATGAAAAGATAACACTATAATTTTAACTTTTCAAAGATGTATGCTAATTTAACTACACCTTCCAAACCTGATTTCAAATATCAGCAGCAATAAAATAAATTCTAATTAAGGTTTCATTCTCCAGATAAAGTTTGCAATATTTAAAACTTAAGCCTCAGAACACCAGTTGCTTCTCCTCAAATCACATAAAAATCACCAAGTGTTTCACTGGCCGTGACACCACCAATTGGTGATGAGGAATTTATTTGTGCTTTTGACATTTCTGTGTAAAACAACAGCTGCCTCACTCACTGGGAAGCTGCCTTTTCCTCCACTGGGGATTCTTATCCCCAGTGGAGGTGGGTGGGCATTCTACTGGCAATGTTGCATACGAACTGTAATGCTTAGATGCTCCGCAGCTGACAGCTAAAATGAACTCATTCTGTGAGGAGTATGTTCTCTAGCAGAAGACAGCCAGACCTACTTTCCTTTAGGGAATAAAGGACGAGGGATACCATGGTCCTAGTCTCATCATTGTGAGTCTAACACCTTCGATCACGTGGGGTCAGCCACGTACATGGTAGACACCAAAGTGTAACCCTTTAAATGTAATCCAAGTGCCAGAGGAAGATGGTAGATAGAAGCGAGCAGATGGTTTTAAACTAAATGCATCCTGTGTGAATGTGTCTGGTCCTCTCCTGCTGCCATCACTGTGGACACCATCACTGTTGCTTCCTCGCCACCTGTTTCCTCTGATCTCCCCTCCAAGTTCCCTCTACATCTTAAACAATGTGCTAAGGAACCTATTTGTGATGGAATATTGATTGTCAACTTGCCAGGATCTAGAATCATGTAAGAGACAAGCCTCCAGACACACCTGTGAGGTATCATCTAAGATTGGGCTAGCCTTTGAGCATGCCTACGAGGGATTCTCGTCACTAGGTTATGATGGAAAGACCCAACTTAACTGGGTAGCACCATTCCCTTGGCTGAGGTCCTGGACTGAATACTAAGGACAGCAGAGGGAGAAAGGAGAACTAGCATTTGTCTCCCTCTAGTTTCTGGCTGTGAATGCAATGTGACCAACTACCCCGTGCTCCCGCCCCCCTGGCTTCCCCATCGTGATTGCCTGCACCCTGGAACTATGGACCAATAACCCCCTCCTTTTGTAAGTTGCTTTTTCAGGGTATTCTTAATCACAGCAACAGGAAAGTAATGCACAGCTTATTCACCATGTTCTTGCAATTCGACCCCAGGAGATGAGAGAAATTTCACTTATGCATATGGCATCAAATGTGGAGTCCTTGGGAGGTATCATTATATAGTATTGGTTTTGGATCAGGTCCTGTTAATTGTGATTCCACCATCACTTCAATGGCATTCTCTTCTTCAATTCCATACCTATGCACGCAGCTTCAGTACAAATCCAGGGGTAGCTCTCCAGGAGCTCTAGTTACTCCGAAAGTGTGAGATACAAGCAGGAGCTAGAAGACTTCGTGCATTGCAGTGTAGACCTCTGCTGTGAAACTGTTTCCTCTGGCTTTTAACTTTCCTTCTCTGGGGAAGAGAGAGCCTCACAAGATTTAGGGAGCTCATGAAAACTACAAGACTCATAAGGCACTGCCCTTCCTGAAGTTTTACAAGCCGTAAAACATTGCTGGGACAGAAAGACTGTTCAGTGGAGCTACCCAAAGGTTGGGCAGTGTCCAGTGGTGCTACATTCATGAGTCCTCACCCACACTTGAGGGAGCTTTTAAAAATATTTTGTAATTTTAATTTTATGTGAATGAGTGTATTAGCTGCATGTATATAAGTACACGTATGTCATACAATGCCCACAGAGGTCAGAAGAGGGCATTGGGTCCCCTGGAACTGCCATTACAGACAGTTGTTAGCTGCCATGTAGGCGATGGGAAGCAAACCTGGGTCTTCTGCAAGAGCAGCCAGTGTTCTTAACCGCTGCACCATTTCTTTAGTCCCTTGGGTGGGATATTTGGTGTGACACAGCCAACCAAGTCTCCCACACTCCCATGAGAGACCCTAACAAATTCATTTGTTCACCAGAGCTAATGAGTAGAATCATTTCTTTGGTCTGTTGCCAGTGCCCTATCTGGGATAAATAGACATTTGTTTGAAGAGTTCATCTTCCCTCAACCACTTGTTAACTATGTGACATCACTTAGACGCTCTGCAGTTCATTATCAACATCTGTAGAATAATTTATAATATGTATATGTGTGTGTACACATGCATAGATATGCATATGTAAGTATATTTATGCCTCAGAAAAGATGGGTAACTTTAATTATACGTGGAGATTCTTTTCATGAGTGCTAGCACATGAAACATTTTCATTCCAATGTCTAGGGTTTTTTTTTATTATATTACCAAAGGACCAACTTTTCGGCTTAACACCATACATTTTGGAATGAAGACAAACGTGTTTATTTTCTTCCCTAAGGGAGTCAGGATCCCTTCAACTGCCCAGGTGGTCAAGTGTAGATGTGCTAAATTGTGGATGCCATGTTTCTATTTCCATGGAAGTGTTATCTTACTTAACTGTTCCTTTGCTGAACACTCACTGCACACCTAGTCTGTAGCAGGGCCTCAGCTACTTGCTACAGATGGAAATAATGCTTACTGATCATCCAGCAGAATATGCCATAAACAAGTACATTTATAGGCATACTTACAGGACAGTTAAGCATGTAGGATGATTATGTATACAGTATTATAGGCACATAAAAGAGTATTAATTTACTTTGCCTATGAAAACTAAGGAGGCCAAAAGGAGAGGTATCCCTGGGACTGTTCCTGAGGACAAGGAGTTTGCCAGCAGGCAGGAAATTCCTCCCATCATCCAGGAGATGCACAAAAGTAAAGCTAAGTGTTCTTCCATTGGACTGCTGCCTTGGGTGATACAGATACCTTAACACACAGATTTGCCTCTTCTAGGAAATGCCTTTACATGTCCCAGGGGAATAAGGCTCTCCTCAAGCACAGCCTGAATATAGTTCAGTTCTCAGACCAGTTGTTATAAAGGGGAAATTAAGACTAAAAGTAGTCCTCAGCTTCTTTCTGGACAACTACCAATATGTGCAACTTCTCAGCTATCAAGAAATATGGGCAGCCTCCTCCTGTAGAGATGTACTTTAATGATTCATCCGTGACTGTGCTATAACTCATTCAGAAAATCCTAAAGCATTCAAGGCTCCATCTTCATTATTGTCAGATGTCTTACAGGTGCCTTATCAACACTTCAAAATGACTCCAAGTTTGCAAGATCAGGTGTACTTCAAGGACACCCAGAAATATGTTTGCTGAAAGGAGTCTGTTTGTAGGAAGCTAGTGAACAAAACTCTAAAAAGTCCTTTAGTAGTAAGACACTGTGCTTCTCACATTCTATGCCACCTCCATCCTATAGATTTGAAAACTGCTTCCAAAGGAATTTATTCATAAAGCATAGAACTAATCGATTTCTTTGAGGAATATAGCAATTATAAGAACATCAAAGTCTCCCTCCACTATATATGATGGTGATAGGTGCACATATGATTGTTAAATGGGTAGAAAGACAGACAGACAGACTGATAGATAGATGGGTGATGGACAGATAGATGATAGAAGATAGATGACATAGATGATTGATAGATAGATAGATGATAGATAGATAGATAGATAGATAGATAGATAAAGATAGATGATAGATAGCTAGATAGATAGATGATAGATGATAGATAGATGATAGATAGATAGATAGATGATAGATAGATGATAGATAATGGGTAGATGAATAAGATAATAGAAGGCAGAAAAATAGATGATAGATGATAGACAGATGATGGCTAGGTGAATAATAAATACATGATAGATAAATGAAAGTTAGATAATGGATTAATAAATATGTAGATAAGCAGATATCATACAGATAGAGATAAATGATAGATAATAATGAATAGATATAAAGATCCATTAACAATAGGTAGGTACACAGATAGATAATGGATAGATTAGCTAGGTAGATGAATGGATAGACAGGTGATAGATAGATGATAGATAGATAGATGACAGATAGATAGATAGATAGATAGATAGATAGATAGATAGATAGATAGATAGATGATAGATGATGATAGACAGATGTTAGATAGATAGATGATAGATGGATAGATTATAGATAATTGGTAGAATAGATGATAGATGGATAGATTATAGATAATGGGTAGATGGATGATAAGATAATGGATAGGTAGAATGCATAAAAATAGATACATGATGGATAATAGATAGTAGATAGATAATAGATAGATAGATAATAGATGATAGATAGATGATGGCTAGGTCAATAATAAATACATGAGTGGTAGACAGATAATGGATTAATAGATAAGCAGATATCTTATAGATAGAGACAAATGATAGATAGATAATGAATAGATATAGATATCCATTAACAATAGGTAGGTATACAGATAGATAATGGATAGATTAGATAGGTAGATGAATGGATAGGTAATAGATAGATGATAGATAGATAGATGATAGATAGATAGACAGATGATAGATAGATAGATAGATAGATAGATAGATAGATAGATAGATAGAGATAGATGATAGATAGATAGATAGATAGATAGATAGATAGATAGATAGATGATAGATAGATAGATAGAGAGAGATGATAGATGATAAATAATATAGATGATAGATAGTATAGATAATGGATAAATAGATGATAGATATTGGATAGAAAGATAAATAGATGGACAGATAAATAGATAACAGATAGATTATAGATAGACAATGGATAGCCCTCAAAAAGTTGGTTTTATTTTGGTTTGCTCTACAATTAAATAAAAGGCAGAAGAATTTGAATTGGATGTCAAAGGAAAATTTGGGTGTGTTAATTTCTTTATAAAACTGAAGTGCCACCAAGGACCTAAATTGAGTCCATGAGGACTTTGAGAGAATGACGTTGATGGTGTCCTCTGCCCTCCACTGGGCACAAAACCGACTGGGCAGGAGGGCAAGCTGCCAGGAGTCACAGCTATGCAGAAACCCTGACATGCCCCCTACTGGGTTGTCAATGGAAGTTGTTCCAAATGTCCTTAAGGGACATTCTTTCCTTTTTAGATTATATTTAAAACTGCAAAAGACATGCTTTTATAAAGAAAATCGCACTGAGAAAGCAAGGTTCGGTTGGGGAAAGCAATTTTTTTTTTCCTGCAAGTTCCCCACAGCCTGAGCTGCTAACACATACTCAGCACTATGGGCCAGAGCATCCTGGCTTGAATGGATGTCCCGATTCCTCCTTAGTCCTAAATGATGTAGCACTTTAAACATTGGCAAACATAGATGTCCTCCCTTGTCAAGTCATCCCCGGGCTCCTTGTCATAGTGGCATGTTATACCTTCAAAGTAGTGGATTCGCACGTAGTTTATTTTTTCGTCAGCTGTAATCAGTTTTTGAATTCTGTTGTCGTTTTTTTTTTTTTTTTTCTTTATCCAAGTATGGTTCTCATGGTGTAGTAAATGACATTAGGCTTTTGTAAATTCTTGCAGAATATAACAGATCATTGGTTTTATAACACAGTCGCTGCTTTTGCATTCTGATGAGATTATTAGTAGCCTAGAATACAACATCCTTGCATACTGTTAGTTAAAAAAAAATAAAAGTTTACTAAATGGTCTCTTGTCAACTGTATCTGAAAATCATTATAGTTTCTCTGTTTCCTCGACATGAGGGGTTCTTCAGCAAGCTGGTGGGTTATGTCAACATGAGGTTACAAACTTATTATGCCAGCTCTGTTTGTTTCACTGGGGCTTATGCCAGACATTAGCACTCCTATTACAAAGCTCAGAGGTTAGGTGTTTGCGCATTGGGTAGAGAATATGTCTAGTGTCCAGACAGAAGATGCTCAGTTACAGTTTGCCTAGTGGCAACTTCCAATGGAAATAAATGCAGATGGGGGAGGGGGAGGAAGTGCCCCTGGTTTTTGGCGTGCCATCTCTCCATAACAAGGATTAGCTCTTTGGGGCATTGGTGGTCTCCTGTAGAGATTTTAAATCCACTCTAAAATTAATAAAATTAAATGTTTTCCTCTTCTTGGACTCACAGTCTGTAATGTAAACCAGCCTGGTGTGATATTTAAGGGGCAAACAGTCCTCCATGTCCTGTAGTGCCACAACCACCATGAACCAGGGCAAAGTTCAGAGTGTAGAAAAGGAAGTGCCCTGCACAGACCAGGAAGCAGATCCTTTCCTTCTCTTCGGCCGGCCCTGCCAGGATGACATTTGAAAATGTCCACTGTGCATGTAGTTTCCTTCACCCTTTCACATGCAGATCCTCACTGCATACCTTCTATCTGCATTAAGATTATGACATTCTGAGCTCCAAATTGATACAATGCCAAATAAAAGGCTGTGCAGTGAGCCATAATGGGTCTCCCGAAGTCATGGCATACAACAGAGCCAATAATATAAGCTTCTAAATGTGTAAATGAATATTAAAATGAGAGATCTGATCTGCTTCTGTAGTTCTGGCCAATCACACACACACACGAAGGTGTTTTTAAAAAACTGCTTGTATCTACTTTGCATTTTACCTGGAGATGGAAATGAAGGAAACATGGGAATCTGTAAAGCCTCCCATATCCTCTTTAGGAACTTCCTCTATGTGACTGGCGGTTGGCTCCAAGAACGCATCCACATCTCTCTCACTTCCTTTCTTTTCTTGCTGTTTTGTTTCCCCTGGCTTCCCAGAACATCTTTGTTGTATTGATGACACATTAAAATGGAATAATATTTAAAATTAACATTATGCTCTTTGGACTTTTAAGTGGAATTTTCAGGCTCCTTTGAGACAATTCTTAACATTTCCTATCAGGTTTATGCCTGAATCGTACTTGAACACCACAGCACAAATTCTTCCTTAAAATGTTTGCTCCTAAGTGACTATACATAGTTTTGTTAGACTAGATCATGTTGGAAGACTAAAACGAGCTTTAGAAGCTCTGCAGGTTGGTGAGAAGGACCAGCTCTCACCTCCATCTTCAACTGAACTGCAGAAACTATGGTAAGGCTCGGGATGGAGAGACCAGAACAAAGACCTAAGGTGGTTACACACTAACTGATGGAAGGAAGGAAGGGAGGGAGGGAGGGAGGGAGGCAGACTGGTTACAAAACAACATATTTTATTATTTAGTTTTTGGTATAAACCCAGATAATATAGTTTTCCTGGTAACTCAAGAGCATTGCTGCAGGACTGGGGAGGCGATACGGTCAGTGAAACGCTCGCCTTCCAAGCATGAGCACCCAAGTTGAAACCCCAAAACCCATGTTAAAAAGCCAAGTGTGGCCAGAGGCTCCTGTGATCTCAGCACTTGGGAGACAGAGATAGGCGGACCCTACTCACCAATCTCCAGACCAGTGACAGAGCCTGTCTCACAAAATAAGGTTGGCACCTGATGAGCACCACCATCCAAAACTACCTCTAGCCGCCCCCAACACATGCATGCACACATATGCACACACACATATGCACACACAGACACAAACAGACACACAGAGAGACACACACACAGACACAGACACATACAGACACACATGCACACACACAGACACACAGAGACACATACAGACACACACACAGACACACACACACATACAGACATACATAAACACACAGACACATACAGACACACAGAGAGACACACACGTATACACAGACACATACAGACACACAAAGACACATGCACACAGACACATACAGACACACAGAGAGACACACAGAGAGACACACACAGACACACACACATACAGACACACATACACACACAGACACACAGACACATGCACATGTACTCTTACATACATGAATGCTCACACATGCATGCACACCTACACTTACAAATAAAGAAAAAGAAATGACCGCGGCACACTCTTTTGGTTCTCTGGCAAAGGTAAGCCCTGTCCAGTTCCAATGCATAGGTTTCTTTGCGCATGGATGGAGGACAATCAATTGAGCTGTAAGTATGAGCAGAGCAGGGTTCAGCTCCTACTTCTCACATTTGCTGTGTGATTGGAGGCACAGTGATGAACCTCTCTGAACAGTAGAGGAGGCGTCACAACTCCTTCATATCCTGTGAGCCTGTGCTGGGGTGTACTATCAGTAATTTCATCACAAGAACTAACCTGGTTTCTATTACCAGCATGACCATTGTACAGTAGGCTCTCTGGTACCTGCCACTTAGCAAGCGCTCAAGAAATGCGTGAGCCAAGAATATTATCATTTTTATTATCATTATTCCCAGAGAGCCTGTGCTTTACTAGTTGGTTCTGTCCGGGGTGGAGTGAGGTGTGTTTTCTTTCAAGCATGTGCTTCCTGCCCTCCACCTGAGCCTGTGGCCACCACTCTGTCAAGTCCTCAGCCCACGTTCCTTCATTTCACAGCCCACACCTGTGGAGGGTGTCCCTTCAGCCCACGTTCCTTCATTTCACAGCCCACACACCCCTGTGGAGGGTGTCCCTTCAGCCCACGTTCCTTCATTTCACAGCCCACACACCCCTGTGGAGGGTGTCCCTTCAGCCCACGTTCCTTCATTTCACAGCCCACACACCCCTGTGGAGGGTGTCCCTTCAGCCCACGTTCCTTCATTTCACAGCCCACACACCCCTGTGGAGGGTGTCCCTTCAGCCCACGTTCCTTCATTTCACAGCCCACACACACCTGCGGAGGGTGTCCCTTCAGCCCACATTGCTCTTCCTATTTCTAAAGTTAAGTTACTGGTGATGGGAACAGGTGAGTAAAAGAGCCACGTGTCTGTTGTGTCTATTTACACACGGAGGTGAAGCCTGCTCCGTTATCGAGTGAGTGTGCCCCCTCACGTCACGTGATGCTTTGGCGCTTTGTGGACTGCTTTACCCTGGAGCCCTGCTTCTCGACTTTCTTCTGTGTCAATGAGTACATTGTGCTGTTTTCCAAGGCGCCAATCAGTACATACTCAACTGATCTCCGGCACGTCACCAGGGGTATGAGCCAGGGCCTCTGACCTCAGATCTGCGGGGTTTGGTGCATTAATCCCGAGCTGGGATGCCTCAGCTGCCCTGACTATGAAGTGCTAATGCCTTCCTCCTCCTCTCCTGCCACCAATCAGCACTGGCTTCCTTTCCTTAACTAACACACATGCACACACACCATACATACACTCCATATACACACATACACACCTTACACATATCAAACACATATGACGTGCACATAACATACACAACACACACCTACCATATACACAAATCAAGCCCACATGACATACACACATACTATACACAGACCAAACATTCACATATCTTACACAAACAATACACACATACACACACCATACAAACACACACCATACACATACAACATGCATATACATTACATACACCATACATATATACATGCACCATACACCTACAACATACATACATAACCAAACTCCATACATATTCAACTTCTCTCATCAAAAGTAGTTAAAGACATTGATTCAGCAAATATGTTTCTAGTAGCTTCTGTGTTCTAGGCACTGAGCTAAGTGTCAGGAATGTAAATTAAACAGTCTTGGTTTGGCATACACTGTTTATCTAAGACAATATGGGACAGACCGCAAAGAAGTGGATGAACAGCCAAATATCTTTAGTGTCTGATTAACAGTTAGAGAAAGTGCGGTACCACAAAGCAAGAGGGGATTTACTTAACGGAGTCGAACTAGAAGACCTCTTGGAATAACAAAAACTCAACAAGAGGCCCAAAGGATAAAGAGAAGCCAGTCAGGCAGCGTGATAAATATATATCTTTGATCCCAGCACTGAGGTCAGGAAGATTCCAGTTCAGACCAGCCTGGGTGACATAGTGAGATCTTATCTCAGAAACTAAAAGAAAAAAAAAAAAAAAACTTTTTTAAAAAATGAAGAGAAGAAGGAAAAAAAAGCCAGGAGATACTTTCGAGGCAGGGCCACAGCAAGTGCAAACCCCCTGAGGTAGGAAAGCACTGGAAAGGTTTCAGAGCCCAGAAGCCCCAGCTAGAGCCTGGAGAGGCTGCACCTGCGGGTATGAAGCTGAGCTGTGTTCCAAGTGCAACAGAAAGCCTGGGTGGCTGTGGAAGGAGCCTGCTCCAGTTGACCCTCCGTTTCCACAGGTCTGCATGCACAGAGTCATCTAATCACAGAAAATATTTTCATTGCATCTGAACTGAACATACACAATGTTTTTCTTTCTCACTGGTCCCTAATCAGCGCAGCATGAGAAGTATTTATACTATACCAGGCATTGTGAATAATCTGGAAATGGGGGAGCTAGGGGGGTTACCTCAGTGTAGAGCAGTGTTTAGCATGTGTGAGGTCCTGGGTTCAATCCCCAGGAGCATAAATAAATAAGCAAATAAATAAACAATCAGTTGTTCTATGCAAAACTTGTGTCATTTTCTTTCTTTATTGGTTTTTTGAGACAGGATCTCCCTGTAGCCCCAGCTGACCTGGAACTTACTATGTAGACCAGGCTGGCCTTGAACTCACAGACATCTGCCTGCCTTGGCCTGCCGAGTGCTGGGATTAAAGGCGTGACCCACCATGCTGGGCTCACTTTATGTCATTTTAAATAAGGGACTTGAACATCTGCAGATTTTGTAAGCCTCAAGTTCTGATGGCAGTTCCCTATGGATACCGAGAGCTGAGTGCACACAAAACGCAAACAGCAGTTTGGAGACGGTCGCTTTCCAGAAACTAGGATGTGAAGTCAGAGTGAAGCTGATGGTGGTGTAACTGAACAGATGGAGAAATGCACCGGTAGAAATGGAACGATAGGAGAGGGAAGATGAGAGAACCGGAGGAATTCCTGCCGACTCCAGGTCTCCTGACTGAATATGTGAGCGTTGTTCACTTAGGGTGGGAGAGGTTTCAAGGATCCTCAAAGCGAGGGCATAAAATCTGAAATCCCAATGAGGCATGGAAGCGGGGGTGTTAAGAGGGCACCACAGCACGGTCTGTGCTTCCCACCCACCTGCTCTGCAAACACTCAAAACTGATCACACTGGGAAGCTCCTGAGAGCTACTTGCCGTCATTTCCCAGGTGACAATTTGACCCCTTTGTACATGTGTGCACATCATGTCCTTTGTGTATTAACTGAATGAGTGTGGGGGGGGAGAAAGAGAGAGAGAGAGAAATAGGAAAACCAGAGGTCAATCTTGGTGCTGTTCCTCAAGATCATCCATCGTTTCTTTCTTTTGAGACAAGATCTCTCACTGGCCTGGATCTGGCCAAGTAGGCTAGGTTGGCAGGCCAGTGAACCCCAGGGATCCTCCTGTCTCTGTCTCCCCAAGGCTGGAATTACAAGTGTGTACTACTACACCCTATTTTACATGGGTTCTGGGGATCAAATTTCAGCCCTCATGCTTACCCAGCAAGCACCTCACAGCCCTGAGTGTGGATTTCGTAGAACAACATCGCTCTTCATTGCCAACAAAGACATTTCATTTTATCAAATGCTTCTCATGGTGCTCAAAATAAGGAAGGATGTTCTGGTAGGAAGACATTTGCAAAGACCAGAGGGGATATAGTGCCGAATCTCTGGATCTGGGGGACCTCATGCTCTAGAATCTAAAACCAGAAAGCATCCTCACAGAAACACAACCCCCTGCAGGAATGTGTCATTCTAAACACCTACAGTGTGTATTGATCAACACACTAACAAGACCTCACCACCTTCCAGAAATATCAAAGCAAAGAAGACATTGCCCCTAAAACCTAGATAAAGCTGTGCCTCATGAGGAAAAACATCTGGGGGAAGGAGGGGCTGGAAGGGACATTCCACAGTCAAAAATCTCGATTCTTACAAGAGAAGTACCTTGCAACATGCAAATGTCATCAAAGAAAACTGTGGAGAACAATGCAGGATCCTTCCTGTCAGATGAATATAAGATGCTAATTGGTGATGTATGTAGTCCCAGAGATGCTTGACATGCAGAGAGTGAGTCAAGTACGACAAAGCATTTGTGTGGGCCATCTGGAGGGCATAGCATGCCGCTGCATGTGATGAGAAAGTGCAATTAAACAGAAACTCTGGAAATCAAGACTGAAATATGCATGGCTCTGCGTGCTTAAATCTCCGGTGCAGATGGAGAGGCTGGTGAGGAAGCCCTCCATGCACCTTGACGCTGTGCTGACCAAGTGTAATGGAAGCAGCTCTCCCCACATGCGGAAGGAACTGCAGCCTTCTGCTGTCTGGGTGCTGGTGCAGCTTCACCAAACATGCACCCGCGATCCTCAGTGCTTCACGTAAGACGCCTACTCCCAGAGCCAGGTATCTGGTATCATCCAAAACAGTATACACACACACACACACACACACACACACACACACACACACATACAAGTATGAACATTAGACATTGTTTTTGCTCTACGTCTGCAGGAGGAAAGTTTTTAAATATTCATCAAAAGTGAAAAGTGTACAATATATTTTTTATTTGTTCTGGTTTGCAAATTAAGTTTTAAAATTAAACTTGAGGGGCTGGAGAGATTGCTCAGTGGTTAAGAGCACTGGATGCTTTTGCAGAGGATCCGGGTTTGGTTCCCAGCACCCACACGGCAGCTAACAACCATCTCTAACTCCAGTTCCAGGGGATCCAATGCCCTCTTCTGACCTCGTGGGCATTGTATGACATGGGTGCATTTACGTACATGCAGGTAATAAGCTCACATACATAAAAAATAAAAATAAATGAAATTAAAATTGAAGGTAATATATCCATGAGATAAAAGTCTTCCTAATTTAGCACAAATAAATATCTCCTACTGTAAGGAGAGCAACTGAATGTTTTAAACATTTGATACTGGGGCCAGAGGGATGGCTCAGCATGCAAAAGCACTTGTCACCAGACTCACAAAGATGGAAGGCGAAAACTCCTGCAAGCTGTCGTCTAACCTCTACACGTGCACCATGGCACACTCACCCACACACATATGTAGAGATGCACAAACAAAAACACAAACATGCAATTTAAGTATTTACTCAGATGAGGTAGTGCATACTTTTAATCCCAGCACCTGGGAGGCAGAGACAAGTGACTCTCTGTGAGATTGAAGCCAGCTTTGTCTACACAGGGAGTTCCAGGCTAGCTGGGGTTACAGGGAGACCCTGTCTCAAAAAAAAATTATAGTAAAGGACTGGCCTAAAACTTTAGAATGGGCCATAAGACCTGGTGTCCCAATTATTGTGTGTGTGTGTGCATGTGTGTGTATTTGTGTGTGTGTGTGCGTATGTGTGTGTGCGCATGTGTGCCTGTGCGTGTTTGTGTGTGTGTATGTGTGTCCGTGTGTGTGTGCACGTGTATATGTGTGTGTGCGCATGTGTGTGTATTTGTATGTGTGCATGTGCGTGTGTGCGTGCGCATGTGTGCCTGTGCGTGTTCGTGTGTGTATGTGTGTCCGTGTGTGTGTGTGCATGTGTGTGTATGTGTGTGTGCATATGCGTGTGTGTGTGTGCGTGCCAGGAGCTGATATCAGATATCTCCTTCTATTGCATGCTGCCTTATTTCTTTTGACAGCTCAATGATTTTGCTAGACTGACTGGCCAGCTCTGGGGATCCACCTGTCTTCCTCCCCAACACTGGAGTAGCAGATGCCTGCTGCCTAGCCAGCTTTTATATGGGTGCTAGGGATCTGAACTCAGGTTTGTGCAGCAAGCCCTCTTCCCATCTCCCCAATCCTATGTTCTAATTAATGACTGGGGTTACAGTGGTGAAGCCAACTGTATTCCTAGACAATTCTTTCTTGTCCAGTGTGGCCTAGAGAAACCAAAACCATTGAGCACCCCTCCCACAAACAGCTTGACTTGCTGAAAGAAACATGAGGAATGAAGGTGATTCAAGATCCCAGAGACTTCCAAAGCTAGGTACTCTGCCCTTCGAGGCTTGCATTTTCTTCTGAGCTCTTGTCATTTCTGTCTTTGTTCTGAAAGAAAGTTCTGAGACTGATTTAGCCCACAGCTGGTTAAAAGACAAACGAACCCAAAGTGCAACTACAGATACCTGGGAAATTGCATCTCGGCGATCAATCTACCTCTTCTTAAATACATTTTGTTTGTTTGCCTATCTGAGTATAAGCCCCAAGGCAAGAGCTCTGTCTTTTAATGTTTTCTATAGCACCAAGCATATTGCAAAAGCTGAGGCAATGATAAACAATAACAATAATACCATTCACAGGGAACACCAGCTCCAATAGCATGAATTTAACCCTAACAGTTTATGCACTTGAAGTTAGGGGGGACAGGGCACTAGAATAACTTTACATCAGCCAAATCTGCTCCTCAAATCTGAGCCATTCTCTTCCGTTTGAGTTACATATTTTAAAGAGTCGTGATGATAAAGGTACGATTTGAAACAAAATTTAACCAAACAAACCTTGGAGTATATGAAAATGTATTCACAGAACATTTGTTGGGCACCATTATTTATTAAAGAAATAAAAGCTACCAAGACCTGTTTCCTTCTGTTTTGGACTTTGTAATGTACAGGCAAATCATGAAAGTCTTAAGCGGAAACTAAGGTTTTTTTAAACATTCATTTGTGAAAACTCATGCCCTTGTAGATCAAAATGAAACGTACTCATTTGAAACGGATGATCTATTCTGAAGAATGTACTTGCACGGGTCAGCTCTTTGTAGGGGGAAATGCAAGGCTGGTTTCCTACACTTGCGGATCAGAGACTGACCGGAGAGTTCTCTGAGTGTCTTTCTGACCCACCAGTCACTGCAGGGACATTCCTACCACCTCTCAGGTTTCCAAAGTGTCCACCCTACCCTGATAAAGACTTTGAGTTTCTGGAAGACATCCCGTTAACAAAAATATAGAAGAGACTCTAGCCTCAAATCTGTATCTTGTACACATACGTTTATCTGAATTGCTATAGCACTACAAAGTAAGTTGTCAGAGTAGAACTTAAAGGGAGGAAGGAGGGAGAAGGATGTGCAAGCTTTGGAGACTCACGATGAAGGGATCTATCCGCCTGGATGTTAAGGAGACTTGGGAGGAAGAGACTGTGTGTAAGAAAGGGGTTTGGAATGGGACTGCGGCAACCAACCTCCTCACGTCAATTTTCCAATTCAAAACTTGAAATAGGCTTTGAAGAGCAAGCCCAGCCCAATGTTCTGAAACTAAAAGCATCCCAGTGTTCTGCAGTGAATTTTAGTCGATCAGCTCTCTCCTCTAACTAAAACCTTTCTCTGTTTGTTTTTGAAATAGGGTCTCCCTGTAGCCCCAGCTGGCCTGGAACTCACTGTGTAAACCAGGCTGTCCTCAACCTCACAAAGATCCACCTGCTTCTGCCTCCCAAGTGCTGGAGTTGAAGTCTTGCATTACCATGCCCAGCTCTAACTAAAATCCCAATTACACTGGTTTGTGTTGATTTTTTGTGACTCAGAAGATTCAAAAACTCTTTAAAATTCGAGAAACCAAAAAGTAGTGTGTCCTGGGAAACTTTTCCCAATCTCAGTATTACAGACTGAAAGAAACAACCACTCCATTTTCATGCTGAGTTTATAGCCTTCAATCTGATGCTATTTGAAGGCAAGACCTGAAGAGAAGTAATTAAAGTCCGATGAGACCATAAGGGCTAAGGGCAAGATCTCCCAACACTGCAATCCTATTGTCAGGACTGGGGGGTATGAACACAAAGCAAAGAGGCCACGTGAGGGCACATTGAGAAATCAGGTCTCTGCAGGACAGGAATGGAGCCCAAGAAGAAATCAGCCCTTCCAGGCCTTGATCGGAGACCTCCAGCCTTTAAGACTATGGAAATAAATTTTTGTTCTTTAAGTCACGCAAACTGTTGTTATGGCAACCCCGAAAGACTGATGCACCGCAGTTCAGTGATGACCAAGGAAAACTGTTCTCCTCAGAGGAGACAGTTTGAATATGTCACTAGGAAAAGAAGGGCAGTTCCAAAGAGCGCAACCTAGTCACAAGCAGGCTGATGAAGGCGTGAACAGGCAGAAGGTGACCTTAGGTCCCTTTCCCACAAACTCATATCAGATCCAGATTCACTGTAACACTATCACAAATAACTGAAACATTTCTAGAATCTTTTAGAAGATTCTAATACATGAGAACCCTCACCCCGTACTAATCACTTTTCGCATCAATGCAACTGAATACATGACAAAGCAGCTTAAGGGAGGAAAAAGTTATTATGGTTCACAGTTTAAGGAGCTATGGTCTACCATGGTGGAGAGGGCATGGCAGCAGTTCACAGTTTAAGGAGATATGGTCTGCCATGGTGGAGAAGGCATGGCAGCAATAACTCCATGGTGGGAGCTGGTGGCAGTTGATGGCTCATAGGTCCATGTATGAGGAAGCAGAGAGAGGTCTGGAATCTAGGCCAGACTATGAACCTTACGGTCCTACCCCTGGTAGCCCACTTCCTCCAGCAATACCCTAACTCCTAAAGTTTCTACAACCTCTCAAAACAGTACCACAAGATGGGGGGTCCAATATTCAAACCTAAGCCTATGGAGAACATTTCACAACCAAACTCTAACACCCAACAGATATTCATCATCAATGGCTGATGCTTATTAAGAACTCTAAACACCTCAATGGTGGTGTTGCTATAACTATGGCTTTATTATTAATGGCCAACCATGAACCATGGATGAGGAAGACTTAGTCTCTTCACCATTAATTCCATCCACAAAAGCAGAACCAGAGGTGATGGGAATAGCAGAAGTATGAGATGTTTAAACCTAAGTAGAGATTTCTCATCTAATATACAAAATGTTTTCCCTGTTTAGAGATTAGGACACAAACTGTGACTGACCTACAGCCTCAAATTCCTATGTTCTTGTTTGATTAAGTCCCTCATTTCTATCCATTATTTGTCAGAGACTGCAAAAGTTCACCCACGTCTCATTCCTCCTCTCTTTCCTGGACATTCAGCCAAGATACAATTTCCAAAGTCTGTTCCAGGTAGGTGTGATCATATGACTTAAGAGTTTGCCAAAAATCTATAACTACAAAGGGCCTGAGCTCCATAAAGACCCAGCTGAGAGCTTCAATTCTGGCCTTTTAACTATTAACTAAAGTGAGAACATTCTAAGGACCTAAATGAAGTTGGATCTCACGGATAAAGCCTGGACCCTTGGCTTTATCCTGCCTAGAGAAGCAGGCCCCCAACTCTGTAGACCTAATGGAATGACATGGGTAAGAAATAAGATCACAACACTTGCATTGTCCAGTTATTTGTTCAAACAGTTGAATCACTCTAACAACACATATTTAAATTAGAAACAGCAGAGTTTTGATCTCTTTTTGCCAGCAAATTTCAAGAGCTTTACTTAAATGATGATCTAGAACTAAACATTTCATTTCCACACTGGTCTTTCAGAAGCATAGTCAATGCCCAGGTGAGGCTAAAAGGTAACTAAGCCAATGCACATAGCAGTTTGTTTGATGGTCTGCAAAGCAGGAGTCATGGTGATCTTTCACGGTTGAGTGATGTCTTTATCTGAAGACATGCACATCTTAGATGTATTCCATGAGTGTCACTCTCTCCTTGATGGGCCTCGACAAGGAGAGTCTTTGATAAATCCACTTTCCAGTGCAGAGTTCTGTGAGAACTTACTAGATAGTCCTTTACAATGATACAGTCATATAGGTAGGTGTAAGGCTGGTAGGCCCATGGATGGTGGCCTAGTGGTGTTCTGGTGTTCCAGTTAGCTTCTCTGTGCTGTGATAAAACACTGACCAAAAGCAGCTTAAGGAAGAAAGGGTTTAATTCATCTGACAAGTTACAGTCCACAGAGAGATGCCAAGACAGGAACTCAAGGCAGAAACCCACCCGGAGGCAGGAACTGAAGCAGAGACGACGGAGGAAGGCTGCTTCTGGCTTACTCCCCTGGCTTGCTCGGCTCCCTTTCTGATTCAGCACAGGCCCACCTGCTCACAGATGGCACCTCACACAGTGAACATCAATTAACAACTATGGAGATGCCCCGGCCAACACACTGATCAATGAGATAGAGGTAATTCCTCAACTGAAATTCTCTATTCCCAGGTATGTCTAGGTTTGTGTCAAGTTGACAAAAATCTATGACACATGGACATCATAGCAGATTCACAGCAAGTGTTTAGGACTCTGATCATTCTCCTGAGGACAGACTGTGTTCGATAAGCATCTCAATCACAACCTCCTACTTCCCAATCTAGAAGATGCACAGAAGGGATAACTGATTGCTCTCTATCCCTTTCTCTATTCTTGTCTGGACTTTTCACATGCTCATAGCAATAAAGGTGGCCAGGAAAAAAAGGGGATGGATAGATCGTGAGGATGTGATGTGTGTGTATATGTATGTGTGCCTGTGTGCACCAGTGTGAGTGCTGTGTGGTATGTGTGTGTGTGTGTGTCTGTGCCTAAGTGTATGAGGTATGAGTGTGTGGTATGTATGTGGGTGGTTGTGTGTGTATGATATATGCATGGTGTGTGTGGTGTATGTGTGTGTGGTCTGTGTGTCCCTGTGTTTGTGCTGTGTTACAGTGTGTATGTGTGTGATATGTGTGTGGTATGTGTGTTGAGTGTGATGTGTATGTATAGTATATTTGATGTGTGTGTAGTGTGTGTGTTAGTGGTGTGTGTATGTGTGGTGTGTGTGTGTATACTTTGTGTGGATGTACTGTGTGCTGTGTGTGTGTGTTGTGGAGTATTATGTGTGTGTGCTGTGTGTGGTATATGCATGTATGTGATATGTGTGATGTGTGTGATATCTGTGCAGTGTATGTGTGTCTGGTGTGTGTGATGTGTGTGGGGGGTATATGTGTGTGTGGTGTATATGTGTGTGTGGTATGTGTGTGATGTGTGTGTGATGTCTGTGTGTTTAAACTGCAGGGGTAAGCAGGCAGCAGTTGTGATAGTGGGACATAAACACATCAGGGAAGTGGCAGTGGACCTGGGTATCTACCCAGTCTCTGAAGTTTGACAACACATGACTAGTTATGACCCTGCACAATAGTATTATGCATATTAGTAATTAGAATCACCTGTGCTATTTGACTAACTTTGATAATATTTTCTTACAAATAAAACATTGAGTTTTTCTCTTTTTTTAATTTTTATTTTTAGCTAATGGCATTTGTGAGGACTCAATGCTCCACAAAGCACTTTACGCAAACATCTCATAAGAGGAAATGGTTGTCTTGCATCATATTCCCTGACCTGTCTCTGACCTGGAGCAGTGAGTAGATACTTCCATGCCCTTACTCTGCCACTGTGCCTCCCCAAATCTGAGCAACAACTCCTCTCAACTTCTATGCCTCAACAATATCCTTAAAGCTACACAGTTCAGTCATAGGAAGCATGGGTGGGGATAAGCCAATGCACCTGGATGAAAGAGAAAACCCTCCAGTAATGAGATGCAGGTATTAGTAGATGGAGCCAACAGTCCTGTTTTGGAGAGACAACTGAGGTAGATGCCCTATCCCAGTACAAAACCACAGAGCAGTCCCAGCAGCTTAAGACCCAGCTGTCCACAGCAAATCATTCAGGTCATGGGCTTTGTGTTTCCTACCTGGTTTTCTTCCTTCTATACGAAAACCACTTCCAACTTCCTTCTATACGAAAACCACTTCCAACTAAGATAGAAGATGAAATTACAGAATCTATAAAATCAGGAGCATGACATGTCTCTGATGATCAAATAATGAGGTGATATAATCATTTTGATCCTATCCTAAATCCCCTGGTGTTTTATCCCATAATCCTTTCTTCTTGGGCAGAAGACAGCAGCACAGTCATTTCCCCCATTGATTAACACAAAGGCTGAGGTTTTGTGAGAGTTAGACAGATATTTATTAAATCAGTGCAAGAATAAATATATAACCAGATCAGCAAATGAGAGAGAGAACCAATGAAAAGAGAGAGAAACCGACCCCAAGTCCACAGACTACCGTTGACATCTGTATCTAAGCTGTTTAGATGTTGGGACCACACTGTTTTACACATGAGCAAGGTGAGCACTGAGAAATTCCCACGGGGCACAAGACAGCTCTCCAGTTCTTGGTGATTTGGAGCTGACACACCATGAGGATTAACTTTGTCAACTTGACACAGCCTAGAACCACCTCAACAGAGACTCTCAATGAGAGAGTGCCTACAATGGGTTGGCTTGTTTGGCTTGTTGGGATGTCTGTGGGGGATTGACTTAGTTAAGTTAATTGATGTGGGAAGAACCAGCCCACTGTAGGGGACACATTTCCTAGGCAGAGGTCTTGAACTGCATAGGACTGGAGAACGCGAGCTGAGCAGGCAAGCCATGAGGTGAACATGCACACATTCATGTCTCTCTGCACTTGCCTATGGGTGTGAGGTGACTGGCTGTTCTAAGTTCCTGCCTTGACTTCCCCACAAAGATGGACTGTCACATGAAATTGCAAGCTGATATAAACTTTCTCCTGCAAATCAATTTTTATCAGCACATTTTATCACAGCAACAGACATGAGACAAGAACCCAGACTTGCTTACTATTTTATACATGTTATTATCCTGTGGGCTTACTATGATGTCCCTATGAAAGGAAGTTACTGGGGGCACGGCCTGGCTTACTTTGAAAGTCTGAAGAATACTTCTGCACTGCTGAGGAGTGCATGATCAGCATGTGACCATCCTTAAGATACACCCTGGTGGGGGGGAGTTCCAGGTGCCTTTGTAAGCTCTGTAACACCTGCAATAAATGAGTCCCTGATTGGCTAGACTCCCTGTTGCGTCTGAGTGTCCCCGCTACTGGGGGCGGCATGGGCTGGCAAACGGCGTGCTTACTCACCCCCAATCATCACTCCGCCGGTGTGACTGGTACGAATCCCCAGGAACTGGCACCCAACGTGGGGCTCTAAGGAAGGTGAAAAGAAGAAAAGAAAAAAGAAAGAACGAAGAAAAATGGATTGGGGCCAATCGGAAGTTTGGGGTAAGCAAGACCTGAAAGATGGGTAATGCAACTTTTAAGTCTGAGGACCCGGCGCTTAAAGCACTGAGAGATATGCTTAAAAGCAGGGGATTGGATTTGTCAAATCTCGTAGCTCAAAAGGTTTGAGCAGAGGCGATTCATTTGGCTCCCTGGCTACTTGGGGCTTATGTTTTTATTGGGGATACATGGGAATCATGGGAAGGATTTGAGGAAGAACACGGAAATGCAACAAAAGTGAAACCAAAAGCAGCAAAGTAACAAGCGGCTCCTCAGGCATGCCCTGGCCAGCGTCAGAGCCTCCTGGGCAGAAGGACGGGGCAGAGCACACGGGGTCTGTGGCGAAAGCCTTGAACTAATGCATGTGGGAGTCAGGGACTCACGTGAAAGCTGGGCAAGGACTGCCCCCCCCCAGCTGGCAACTGGTGGCAGTAGCCACTGGGCACATTTAAAAACAAACAAACAAACATAAAAACACCTTTGGCGGTGCGCGGCAACCAGCTCTGGGACAGCTGGGAAGGCCCAGTTCAGGGAAGGTGGTGGGGGATCCACCCCGCCCCCAAGTGTTACAGCCCTGCCGGCAGCAGCACTCGCTGAATCCCGGGCCGAGGGAATCCTTAGTAAAGCCTACAATGTTTTCACTGACTGGGGCAGATGTGGAGAAACCAAAAAGCAGCTCAATTCAAGGAGATCATGGCCATTGCTTTCTGACAGTATTCAGACTCGTATGCTCCTTAAGGAGAGAGAAGCCCCTATCTTCTTACAGCATCTTAGGGGGCACCAAGGATTGCCTGGACTTTTATCCCAAGGCAATTCAGAGGCAGACAAGGTGGCTTTTACCCAGGTCCTGTCAGCAGGACTGAATGAAGCCCAGGGGTTACATAACCTCACTCATGTAAATTGGCGGGGACTCCATAAGCGGTTTCCTCAAGTTCCCATCAAGGACCTAAAGAAGACTGTACATACCTGTAAGTCTTGTCAACCCTTTCTACAGGTACCACCTTTGCAACAGCCAGGGGTAAACCCCAGGGGACTCAAGCCCAATTCCTTATGGCAAACTATGTCATACACTATGCTCCTTTTGAAAAGCTTAAGTATATTTTTGTGTCCATCGACACATTCTCACATGCCTGTTGGGCTACTGCTCATACAGGAGAGAAGTCTAAACATGCTCAGTCTCATTTTCTCCAGTGCTTTGCTATGTTGGGATTGCCCCAAAGAATTAAAACTGATAATAGACAATGTTTTGTGAGTAAAAATTTACAAGATTTCTTTTCACTTTTGGGAATTCAACACAATACAGGAATTCTCTACGATCCCCAAGGTCAAGCCATTGTAGAACGCAACCATCAAAATCTAAAAATTCAATTACAAAAACAAAAAGGGGGAATGAGCCCCCACCAACAGTTGGGTATGGCCTTATTCACTATTAATGGTCTTCATTTTCAAAAAATCAGTTGGAATCCCAATTTCAGAAGCACTGGGGACAACAGGAACAGAGACCTGAAGTACATGTTAGATGGAAGACCCAGCCATGGGACAATGGTGGGGGCCTGACCCACTCCTAAGTGTGGGGAGAGGGTTTGGATGTGTGTTCCCAGTGGATGAACCTCGCCCTGTATGGGTGTCCGCTAGAAACCTTAAGATGGTTGTGGGGACCTAAAGGTCCCACCTTGCATAGGTCCGAAAGGAAGTTACTGGGGGCGCGGCCTGGCTTGCTTTGAAAGTCTGAAGAATACTTCTGCACTGCTGAGGAGTGCCAGAGACTAAGACTGTCACAGGCTGGCATTACCCATGCGGTTGCCCTTAATCATGATGTCCTCCTAAGACAGGACATGCACATGGCCAGGTGCATGATCCAATGACAGGCAAGGCTTGGTCAGAGGTGACACAACCTAAGACAGGCAAAAATGCATAATATTAGAGGAAGGAGATAGCCATCTCTCCTCAGGGAGCCGCCTGTGAGGTGAAATAAAGTCAGTCTGGCCTTAAAATAAAAATAAAAAGGGGGTATGTGGGGACATAAAGGCCCCACCTTTCATAGGCCTGAAAGGAAGTTACTGGGGTGCGGCCTGGTTGCTTTGAAAGTCTGAAGAATACTTCCGCACTGCTGAGGAGTGCATGATCAGCACATGACCATCCTTAAGATACAGCCTTGCGGGGGAGGGGGGATTTCCAGGTGCCTTTATAAGCTCTGTAACACCTGCAATAAATGAGTCCCTGCTTGACTAGACTCCCTGTTGCATCTGAGTGTCCCTGGTACTGGGGGTGGCATGGGCTGGTGAACGGCGTGCTTACTCATCCCCAATCATCACTCCGCAGGGTTCGCTGGTACGAACCCCCAGGAAGTGGCGACTGTGACAACTCTTTGTCAGTATTTCCTGTCAGTATTTCATCTGCTTGCCTTTCTGGTAAGTCCTCCAAGATTCCTCACACACAAGCATCTTTTAGGACGTTTACTCTCAGCCCTCAGTGGGAAACAACCTCTCCATCCTCTGTGCTCCCAGAGGGACTTATACATATCTTACAGCAGGGTAACTCATGTAGCATTCCATTATAATCACTAGCTTTCATTATAGATCCCAATATTTCATCAGTGATCAAAAACCTGTCAAAAATAAATAGTAATAAAATTATCCTGTTGGCTAAAGCACTATACATCCATAGTCTAATATAACTATAAATAAAAGGCACATGTTTTAAAACGCTGTCATTGACACAATAGTCTTTTTTAAATTTTATTATTTTTATTTTATGTGTATGCATGTATTGCCTGCATGTAGGTAAGTGCACCCATGCCATGCAATGCCCACAGCAGACAGAAGAGGCTGTTGGATCCCCTGGGACTGGAGTTACAGACAGTTGTTAGCTGCTATGTGGGTACTGGGATTCGAACCCGGGTCTTCTGCAAGAACATTCAGTGTTCTTAACCGCTGAGCCATCTCTCCAGCCCCAACAAAATACAGTCTTGTTCAGGCCTTGGACTTTCATCCTCATCTCATTCTGACTTCAAATCTGGGAACCAACAACAAAGCAAACGAATGAGGAAATGAGCATGAAATATGCAAAATTCCTTGTTCTTGTTTGAAGGATTGCATTTATGGCCCATAATCCAGTTTACAAATTGCAGGAGTTTAGGATGCTCATTGACGTTTGTGTTTGATTAAGACATGACTATATATTTAAGAGCTGGCAAGACTGTTGAGCCAGGCTGTGATTACTTCAGTAATTAGGCATTTTAACACATATTAGTGTAAACAGCTGTGTAAAATCAATGTCAACATTAGAAACACGACTGATATAAACACAAGTAATGTGCCTCAATTAAAATAGCACAGGGCAGGTTTTTGAAGGTGACGAAGAAAATGCTGAGGGAGACCTGGAAGAATTAGTTGTCTCCACACAATAACGCAGGCTTACGAAGGTAGGTTTGAGGGAACTGTCTTTCAGACATTATAATGAGGGGGGGGGTGATAGAATAAGCAGGAAATTCAGGAGCCAGAGTCCACCTCTAACTCTCTTCCAGGTTGCTATGCAGTGCCCACATGTGGAGATGTTCAGTACCTTGGCAGAACAAGGTTCACCGTCACTTATCATGGTAGAGAGTTCTCCAGAATAAATTGAACCAGTCTGAAATGCAGTATTTGAAAGCTACTTATCTGGTTGCTCATGCAACTACTAAACTCTTATCACCCATCTAAGAACTTGCAAACATCAAAGATCAATTCCTCTGCTAGGAATGCCTCATGTGCAGTAAGAGAGCATAGACTCTGTGATAAATACCTGGGCTTCACAGCTCTGCTCTGTTTCATCCTATACCTGATATGTTAGACAAGATATTTCATCTTTCTAGACCTCATTTTTCTCACCTATGCAATGGGCATAATATACAACATAGGCTCTGTGCTGAGAATGAACTGAAATTATGTATGTATATGATTCTATGCATGGAATTGTATCTCAACCATATTTTATATACACAAGTATGTGTACAAAACCAAAACTGTAATGTGAGACCCAAGTTGCCAGGAGTGAGGGAGCATCCAAAGCAGGAAGCATTCAAACATTATCCTATGCATTGGTTCTTTTTCTGTTGCTGTGATAATACACCAGGACCAAAAACAACTTATACAAGAAAGAGTTTATTTGGGAATTTGGTTCCAGAGGGTTTAAGTTCATCATGGAGGGGGAGGCATGGCAGCATGCAGCTAAGCAGAAGTTGAGAGGCCACATCTCAACCACACATAGGAGCAGAAAGGATGAATTACAAGTGGGGCAAGACTATAGACTCTCAAAGCCTGCCCCAGTGATGTACCTCCCCCAACAAGACTCCACATCCTAAAAGGTCCAGAACCCTCCAAAACAGCACCTCCAACTGGGGGCCAAGTGTGCAAATACATGAGCCTACAGGTATATTTCTCATGCAAACCACCACATCCTTCCAACCATTCTTTATGTTTCCCTGTACTCACAAAATACTTTATTCCTCCACAGCCTTGCTCTGGTAGGGATACTGTCAGTGAGAGCCAAACCAGGACTGTCCCCATTCACTAGCACAGTTCCAGTGGCATACAATCCCCAGAGTCAAAAGCAGAACTTGGAAATCAAATAACAGCTCTATACTGGACCCAGATAGTCAAATGCTCTGGATATGCTCCACCTGCCCTTTGTGGGAGAAAGACAGAAACAGTGTAGCCCTGCTATTTGTTGACCTAGCAGCATATCGTGCTGGTTCTGATCTAAGCTAAGGCTCCCAAAACTCAGAAGGAGGATGAAAATTCAGTATTCACAAGCTCAGTTGATAAATTTATTCTGTGAACTCTGGCTGTACTGTTGTACTTTATTATCTGCAGGCTGGTGAAGCCATGGATTCCAGGAGCATTATCCCTGCAAGATCTTTTGTTTCTACCTACTCCATCCCAGCTGAGTACCAATATGATTATTAAAGCAGCCTTTTACTGGGCCATATTCAATAGATTTCTAAAGGCAAATCACATGAACAAAGAAAAAATAACTTCAATATCTGTCACTAAAAGTAAAGACAGGGTTCCCTATAGGGCATGTGCCATAATTAGCTTTATACGTAAGATCTCTTATCAAGCACATAACTATTGATCAAAAATTAAAATCAGGACAATGAGATAGCTCAGCAGCTAAAGGCACTTATAACTCAAACCTGATGCCCTGGGTTCAGTCCCTGAATTGCACACACCCTCTCCTCACACATACACACATACATGCCTGATAAATTGTAAACACTTAAAATCATGTGTTAGTAGAAACAGCACTAGTGAGGCAGAGGCAGGCAGATCGCCGTGAAATCGAGGCCAGCTTGGTCTACATGGTGAGTTCCAGGCCAGCTGGGGCTACAGGGAGACCCTGTCTTTCAAAAACAACAACAAAAAGATATAGCAAGCCCAACACCCCTGTAGTTAGTTTCTTTCTGGCACTTTGAAAAAAAATCATTAAGCGTTTATAATAACGTTATTGTTAGTGAGAAATGCTATGTGTTTAGCTTTATGCAGCACCTGCTTGGAGTAAGATTTGAGGCCAGCATGGCTTACACTCCCTGCATCCCCTCAGAGAAGGTCAAGGGCACACTGCTAAATGCAAAAGCTAAGTTCCAGACCTCGCTATGAGCCCTCCAACCGAGGCAAACATATATCCTAGTGTGATTATTTGCTTTTATTTTTCCTCTCAGAAGTCCCCGTTTGGACAATAAATAATATGGTCACCCTTTCCAGAGCAGATTGCAGTCGGTCACCAAGGTTTGCTTGTCATGAAATGGCAAAACTGCTCAAGCCAAGTTGCCCACTCTTGCCAGGCACCTGCCCCTTCACACACCTCACTGCTGGAGACAATCCCCACTGCTTTACAAATGCGCATCATCACTCCTAATAAACACCCAGCTATTTGCCAGCACCTAAGGAGTGAGGAAGCCTTTCCTTGAAACACCTTGCTTCTTAGTTAGGCGTACAAGAAAACATGTTTCCTGGTAAACCCATGTCCAGTAAGATGCAAGTGTGAAACTACCCCTGTGTTGCCCTCCCCCACCTAATTTTTGTACCCTTGCAGCATTTAGAAAACTCTGTCCAAGAATATTACTCTATGAAGAAAAAAAAAAACATCATCTCAAAATTATTAAAATCTCTGTGGGAATTCATGATTAATTTTAAGGCCTGGCAGATTAAAATACATTATTATGTACACTCTAGTGCATCCTTTCAGCTATCTTCAGAATCTGATTTTGCTCTCTTGATACACATCAATGACTCTACATGTATCTAGTAGATTGCAAGGAATAGATTAGCATTAAAGAGGCAGTATTGTGTTGTTAGGTTGTTATATGTAACTTGTGCTCATACATTAAGAAAAATGTACCTGGCATTCCCTCGGACATGACTAGGCCTCTTTAAAAAAAAAACAAAACAGGAGAATGAAGGAGGCAGTCATTAGTACTTGGCAATGATACAGTTGTGGCAGTTGTTCTGAAATTCCGACCTTTGGAGGATTCACTGATGATTTTATTCAGTTCCCAGACAGAAGATGAACCACAACAGCCTGGTAGAAAATGGAACACGGGCTTTTATTTTCAGAAGCTGTCAAATCTCCTACTCCCTAATCATGAGTGAAGTGTCCTTTTGGCTTCTCCTAGGGAGGTCACAATGACAGCTGTAAAAACAGAGGATAAACTCCAGTTCCCTTCTCCACGTTAAGGACAAAGGGTAAGGTGTGCGAATGGCAAGCAAACAAAACCTCATGCAGATTCACTCATGACTCACTTTGAGATACTCTGGGAAATTAGCTTGGCCCTTCTTCCAAGGTATGATGCCACTTCCTTTAGTGACCTGCCTCCTTGCATAACCTTGAACAAGTAGAATGATTCTTGGTGTCTAAGGTTGGTATGGGTCACTCAAGAGTGACCACTCACCTTCCTCAGGATGCTCTAAAATGTGTTTTGTTCATGGTAAATAATACAGTAACAGAAAGAAAGCTTTGACAGGAAGACTTCACAGAGTTCTTGAGAGATAATAGCAACAGATATGAACACTTTATCTCAGTCATAAACAGCAATAAATCACATAATTTACATTTTTAAAATAAAAGTTACAATCAAATGTACACAACAAGTCACCTGAAGCTTTTCATTGAAAGGTGTCGAGTAGACCTTGCCCACTGCCATCACTGCTCTGATGACTTTCCTTTTCTACTTCTGATTTCATAAAATGTTCATGAATCTTCATGTGTGTGTTTACTCTCAACACTTTGACTTTTAATAAATGCTAGTCCTTTAACATGGCCCGTCCCTCCATCACCCTTGACCTGCTGCCTCCAGCACCCACCCTTGCTCATCCCCCGACACCCTCCATCTCCATTTGCCTGTTTCAGTTGCAGTCTTGTTCAAATTTTTTCATTGATGAATAGCTCTCTCTCCGTCCCCACCTCTCTTACATTTTGGCAAGTATAAAAAGGAGACATGTTCTTCCCCTGGGGACAGCACAAGCACTGGGGAGCGTCCCTGTGTTTACTGTGGGATTTCTTGGGGTACTCTACACCCTGCTTTCCCAGTCTTAAGACCTTTAGGAAAATGCATGAGTGAGTGAGTGTGTGTGTGTGGTGTGTGTCTGTGTCTATGTCTGTGTGTGTGTGTCTGGGTATATATGTGTGTCTGTGTGTGTCTGTGTGTCTATGTGTGTATGCATATCTCTGTGTGTGTATGTCTTTGTGTGTTGTGTGTGTATCTCTATGTATCTGTATCTATGTGCATGTGTCTCTGTGGGTATGTGTGTATCTCTGTGTGTATCTGTGTCTCTGTGTGTCTGTGTGTGTATCTGTGTATGTATGTGTATGTGTATATGTGTGTGTTTGTGTGTGTATGTGTATCTGTGTGTCTGTGTGTGTGTGCGTCAGTGTCTGTGTAGGTCTATGTGTCTGTGTGTGTGTCTGCATCCATGTTTGTGTGTGTGTCTGGGTCTGTGTGTCTATTGTGTCTGTATGTGTGTCTATGTCTGTGGGTGTCGGTATCTGTGTCTGTATGTCTGTGCATCTGTGTGTGTGCCTGTGTCTGTATGTCTGTGAGTATATGTGTGTGCACAGTGATTGCAGAGTGAGTATACATCAGGACTCCTGCAGCCCACAGACAATCTGCTTTTGAGTACCTTTCCGTGTGCATGCACACTCACGCTCACCCATGCATTCTTAGAATTACTATTCTAAGACTCATTCTTGCATTTTGGGAAATGCATAGTCTGGAATGAGGTGCAGTGGTTGACAGTGGCCACCCACACACACACAGTTTTTCCCTGTCCAAACATCAAACTTAACTTTCTGTAACCTGATTTCCAAGTTATCATTTGGTGCTGATAGACTTAAAGCATCTCCTGGCTTTTTATCTTTCTTATATTTCATTTTAGAACACAATTCTTCCAAATGGTATGTTAATGTTTTTCCCATGTAAAATTTAAATAATCTTTCAAGTCTGAAGAAGATAGCTCAATTGGTAAAGTGCTTGTCACATAAGCATGGGGACCTGAGTTCAATCCCTATTACCGACTTTAAAAAATTGGTGCAGTGTCACAGGTTATAACCTTAGTGTGAAAAGGGGGAGCCAGGCAGATCTCTGGGCTTGCAGACCAGCCACTCTAGCATATTTAGTGAACTCCAGGTCAGTGAGAGACCCTAACTGAAAAAAGAAGGTGGACGGCACTTGAGAAAGGACACCTGAGTGTGTCCCTAAGTCTTCACACACATGTACTGAGACATGCACATGCACCTACACATACAACCCTAAAATAAACATTTCCCCCATACTTAAATGATGGCACTTAAATAAACTAAGGCAGGGGAGTCCCCTGGAGTCACGATATGTGTCAGCATCAGCAGAGCTCTTCGGACAGGTGGGTCCTTAAGTAGAAAACTGTCAAAAGAAATTCACATCGGAGAAGGGATTTACGTTCATGAACTCAGCTCAGCCCTGCAGGTCAAGTGAGACCGAAGCCATCTCTGAAATCTAAAGTGCACATTTGGCAAGAGGCGCAACAGGCAATGAGGCAGCAGGGTCTCACGGTGCTGTCCTCATCCTGCCATGCTGGACGCAGCTGAGGCTAAGCAGCTCTCAAAGTAACACTACCCACTCGAGGGTAAGCTCAGGTTTGGGTGCCAGCCCAGAAAACAGAGCTTTGCCAAACCACTGGCCCTGGTGAAAGCTGATCACTCATCCCAGGCAAGGAGAGTCCAAGGTTCTATCACAGTGAGAAAGTGAAGAGGAACATTTTATCAACTTCTCATAAAGTAAATGCCTAATAAATATTAGATGATATCTAATAAATACACGTATGTGCATATGTGTGTATACATGCAGGAGGGACGGGAAGGGGGAACTGTGCATGTGTGGGGTGTATGTGAGGAAGAATGGAGGAACAGAGGGCAGGAAGGAGGCCCAAAAGGGAGAGAAAACACACAGTACGTAACAGCATCTTTCCTTGTTTTTCATCCCATTCACGATCTTCACCTCCCAGGAAGACGACATATAAAACGTTGAAAAGAAAGCCATTCCTCAACTTTAAAATTCAACAACTAAACTTCACATTAATTTTTAAAATTTTCTATTTAATAACCATATAATTAGAAGAGGCATTCCATAACAACAGCATTGACATATTCAATAACAATTTCCAGAGTTAAAATGCTTCTCTTTCAAAATTGGCTGTAAATTTTTAGGTTTGTAAATTTTTAGTTGAATTGATACAGTTATACAATATTGTACTCCATATAACTACTAAAGACATAAAATTAAATGAGGTTTTAACCTTTAAAAAAGATCTCCATTTCATTATTTAAATACACAGTTTCATACAGAAAAATTCATTTTTAATACAATTGACATTAAGATCCATATGTGTTTCTAATATCTATATATTTGGTTATTACTAGTCACAGTCAGTTACTTTCTGAGCTCCTTGGCATATGAGTATGGGTATAAAGTCATCAGGTAAATTTCAATGGTAATGTTTTTCACATCTACTAATTATTAAGGAGCAAATTTTTATGCTTTGAATAATATTTTTTATACACGCAATTCCCATGTATCACCCTCCCCTAGCCTCCCTCCCCCCACTAGAGCCCTTATACTCTGATATCCCTGCTACTGTCTGCTGTGTTGTCGGAACCCCCAGCCATTTCCCATTACTTGCCCTTCTGGTGAATCTAGTTAGCCTCTATGAAAGTCCATAGGAATTTCTTGACAAGAGCTTCCAAAAGCATCCCTCTATTGGGTTCCTCCTCATTTTTCCTTTGACTTCCAAGGCTGGACTCTAGAGTGATGGATTCAGGATTTCTTTCAGGTATTTTGGTAGCTGTTGGAGTGGTTAGAATCAGTGTCAGTTCCCTCTCAAAGACTTAAGCCTAATGTCTGGAAAGTGTAAGACCTTGAACTCTTAAATATACTGATGACTTTACTCTTTGGTTACACTTTCTTTTTGGGTGTTTAAGACCAAACAGTTGGCCCAAATAAATCAATTTATTTTTACACTTAAGGTCGTTTGAGAATCTGTTCCTCAGGGGTCACACGGGCTTGGGAGGAGCCCCTAGCTCCCTTCTTTTACCAGCTCTGCCTATGTGAAGATAAGTCAAAGGTCCTACTCAACCGTGGTTGGCTTCGCTTGGAAGCATGGAGGAAGTGATTCCTCTGTGTTGACCCTCCTCTTTATAGACTGGACACTGGTTCAAGTCCATCTGGTGGGGTCTCCTCGGCCTCCTTGATCAAGAGGACAGGTGACCCACCACCATTATAGGACATTTTGCAAGATGCTCAAATGCCCCTAACCTTACCTAGACATATATTTCTTGATCTGCTATATATAATTTGTCAGTAGGTTGTAGCAGTAATATGGTTCTCTCCAGTTTTTCAAAACTAGGTAGGCATTGTTTATCTCTCACATTGTCTCACGCCTCCATCATGGTTTTCCCTCTTAAGGTGCCCCCATTTCCCCCCTTTCTCACTTAATAATACCCTTCTCCTAAACTCATATCTCTCTTGATATTTCTTGATCTGCTATATATAATTTGTCAGTAGGTTGTAGCAGTAATATGGTTCTCTCCAGTTTTTCAAAACTAGGTAGGCATTGTTTATCTCTCACATTGTCTCACGCCTCCATCATGGTTTTCCCTCTTAAGGTGCCCCCATTTCCCCCCTTTCTCACTTAATAATACCCTTCTCCTAAACTCATATCTCTCTTGATCTCCTTCTGTCCATTTATCCCCTAGATTCCTTGTATACCCTTCCCACCCCCTCCCTTAAAATAACCCAATTTTTATCCATATCTCCCTTATTAAGCCTGTTTCCTACTATTCTTCTCTTTCAGGTTATTTCTTTAACTTTACCTCCCTGTTTCCTTTCCATTATCCTGATTCCTGTACTTATGTCTGACATATACTCACTTATCAGGGTTTGGTTGTAGGATCCACATATGAGGAAGAACATATGTCGATTTTTTTTTCTGAGTCTGTGTTACTTCACTTAGTATAAGAGTTTCTAGTTCCATCCATTTGCCTGCAAATGTCATGATTTCATCTTTCTTTACTGCTAAGTAAAACTCCATCATGAATGAACCACATTTTCATTATCCACTCATCAACTGAGGGACACTTAGGTTGCTTCCCTCTCTTAGCTAATGTGAAAAGAGCAGCACAAACATGGATGTACAAGTATCTCCGCAATAAGATGAGTCCTTTGTGTACATGCTAAGAGTGATATAACTGGGTCAAATGGTAGGTTCATTTTTACTTTTTAAAGACTTCTCCACACTGCTTTCCATAGGGGTTAAACAAGCTTGCAGTCCCACCAACAGTGATGAGCATTCCCCTTTCTCCACATCCTCTCCAACATTTAGTATCATTTGTTCTCTTGATCTCAGCCAATCTGACTGGGGTAATATGAAATCTTAAAGTGGTTTTAATTTGCATTTCCCTAATTAGTAATGGTGTTGAACACCTTTTAAGATGCTTCTTAGCCGTCTTTATTTCTTCTTTTGAGAACTCTCTGCTCAACTCCTTAGCCCATGTTTTAATTGGGTTACTTCCTGTCTTGATTCTCTGTTTTTTAAGTTCGTTATATAATCTCGTAATTAAACCTCTATCAGATGTGTCGCTGGTGAAGATTTTCTCCCATTCTGTGGGTTTTCTGTT
>NW_008333886.1:5130419-5131200 GCF_000622305.1 Nannospalax galili | reverse complement strand
CAGTTTTGCCAGCACCATTTGCTGAACATGCTGTCTTTCCTCCAGTGAATGTTCTTGGCCCCTTTGTCAAATATCAGGTGGCTGAAATTGTATTTACTCATATTTGGGTCTTCAATTTGTTCCATTGGTCTATTGGTCTATTTTTGGGCCAGTACCATGTTGTTTTTATAACTATAGCTCTGTAATACAGCTTGAAATCTGGTATAGTAATCCCCCCCAGCATTGCTCTTAGTGCTCAGGTTGTTTTGGCTATCCAAGGTCTTTTGTGTTTCCATATGAATCTTAGGATAGTTTTTTTCCAATTCTGTGAAAAACATCATGGGGATTTTGATTGGCATTGCATTGAATCTATATATGACTTTTGGTAGGATGGTCATTTATACATTAATTCTTCCAATCCATGAGCTTGGGAGGTCCTTCCACCTTCTGATGTCTTCCTCAATTTCTTTCCTTAAAGATTTAAAATTTTCAGTGTAGAGCTCTTTAATGTCTTTGGTCAGGTTTATTCTGAGATATTTTATTTTATTTTATTTTATTTTTGCAGCTATTGTGAATGGGAGTGTTTCCATATGCTGTTTCTCTGATTGCTTGTTATTGGTATATAGAAAGGCTATAGACTTTTGTAGATTAATTGTGTAACCTGCCACTTCAGTGAATGTGTTAACAATTTCTAGGCATTTTCGGGTGGATTTTTGGCATCCCTTAGATATAATAACATATCATCTGCAAAAAGGGATAATTTGATCTCTTCTTTTGCAATGATTACTCATTTAATTTCCTT
>NW_008333886.1:5128605-5129431 GCF_000622305.1 Nannospalax galili | reverse complement strand
TGTTTCAATTTCTTTTTGTGTTATGTGTCTGTTTAGGCTGTTAATCTCTTCTTGGTTTAGTTTTGCTGGTTCCCATGCCTTCAGATATCCATCCATTTCTTTTAGGTTTTCAAATTTAGTAGCATATAGGTTTTTAAAGTATTCCCTTTTAATGTTCTGTATCTTTCTGATGTCATGATGTTTCCCCTTTCATCTGATTTTGTTGGTTTGCCGGTGCTCTTTCTTTCTTTTGGTTAACTGGGCTAGCGTTCTGTCAATCTTGTTTATCTTTTCAAAGAACCAGCTCTTGGAGTTGTTAATTCTTTGTATTCTTTTCTTTGTTTTAATTTCATTAATTTCTGCCCTGATTTTTGTTATTTCTTCTTGTCTGCTGGGTTTGGGTTTTGTTTGCTGTTGCTTTTTAAGTGTGTTGAGTTGAAGTGTTAAGTCATTTATTTGTGTTCGTTCCGATTTTTTGATGTAGGCACTTAGAGCTATAAACTTTTCCCTCTAAGGACCGCTTTCAGCATGTCCCAGAGGTTTTGTCGTATTGTACTGTCCTTTTCATTTAATTCCAGGAATACTTTTATTTCTTTCTTAATTTCTCTTTTGGCCCATTCATCATTCAGAAATGTGTTGTTTAATCTCCATGTGTTCATGTGTTAATTAGGGCTTCTTTGGGTGTTGATTGTAAGCTTTATTGCATTGTGGTCTGATAGAATGCTTGGAATTATTTCAATCTTTTTGTATTTGTTGAGGTCTGTTTTGTGCCCCAATATGTGGTCGATTTTGGAGAAGGTTCCATGTGGTGCTGAGTAGAAACTATGTCCTTTGGTACTTGGGTGGC
>NW_008333886.1:5102513-5127148 GCF_000622305.1 Nannospalax galili | reverse complement strand
GTGTGTTCTTTAAATTCACTGAATTCTTTTATCATGTTTATAATTGGTATTCTGAGTTCCATGTCCTGCATTATCTCTAGGGGGTTCACATTATACTCCTCTAGAGGACTATTGGTATTTGGTGGGGATATGTTATTTTGGTTTTTCATGTTGTTATTTTTTCTCTGTGATTTTGACATGTGAATTTCTTTTGTAGTTTCTGATTCTTGTGTGAGACTCAGGCCTTTAAGTTTAGGTCTATCTTTTTGTGAACTTTATGTGTCTTTGTGGTTTACTTTTTGGGCATGAAAAGCTGGTTCTTCTAAGCTTCTGGTTCTCTCTTTTGATTTTAAATTAAGAGTGGCTGGATTGATTTTGTCCTCAGGAATTCCCCCAGAGGCCCAATTCAGATGAGGTTCAGATGATTTCAGGCTTTCTCCTAAGGTCTCTATCCCTCCAGGAATGATTTTGGCCTCAGGAATTTGGGGTTGGACTGGCCTGGGAGCCTGGCCCAGAAAAGATGCTGGTCTAGGGCTGCTGGTTGCCATGCCACCCAGAAATGCAAAGGCAGATGGGGCAGGAAGAGGCCCCAAGAACTCCTGGGGACTGCACTAAGGAGCTGGTTTAGTCTGGATGCAAAGGATCAGGAAGAGGAAAGGTCAGCTCCTGTGTCCCAGAAAGAGCCTGGCAGGTGGTGCAGGCCCAGGGAAGCAGAGGGAGGTGAAGGTGGGGCCAGGCCCAGAAGCAGTGCTCCTGGGGCTCAGAGAAGGCACTGAGTTGGTCTGGATGAAAAGGATCAGGAAGCAGTATTGGTTCCCCAGGTGTCTGGGACCCCAAGACAAGGAATGGGGCAGGGCCCAAACTCAGAGGAGAGAATGGCAGGTGAGATGGGAGGGTGAATGAGGGTGGGAGAGTTAAGGCATGGAGGGCGCAGTGTACTTACCCTGGAGAGAGGCCTGCGGGTGGGAGAGAGGCCTGCAGTGGGTGGTACAGGCCCAGCCACATTAATTTTTCAAATAAGAAAACAACATGATACAATGGAAAATCAACACCATTTTTTTAAGTTAAACACAAGTTTTTATCCTGACTATGCACTTGCTTACTTGATGCTGACACACCAGTCAGCACTCCTGTGACCTGTATCCACTTCTCAAAGACAATATAAACAATTTTTGCACAGTTACTGTGAAACTCAAACATATACAAAATATCTGTAGCACCAAGTTGATAGTAAAGCTTAAGTGACTGGAGTTTCCCTCTGTGTTGACAGCATAAAGCTCAGAGGGTCAGAGGACAAGATCCCAGCTACAGGACCACAGAGCCAGTCCTGGGGTCCACAGACAAAGAGAAAAAAAAATTAGGAAATTGGTTCTGTAAAGACCAAGTGTTTGCAGAGTCCTTTTGTTCCAGCTACTGAAGAGGCTGAAGCAGGAAGATTGAGAATTCAAGGCCTGCCTGCGCCACATAGTGAACTCAAGACCAGCCTGAGTAAATCAGAAGACCCTATCATAAAAAGTTTGGACTGGAGAGATAGCTCAGCAGGCAGAGTGCTTGCTCTGCAAGCAAAAGATGTCAGTTTGAGCCCTAGAACTCATGGTAAAAAGCCAGGTGTGGTGGCACACACTTGTAACCCCAGACCTTGAGAGGGGGAGACAGGTAGATCCCTGAAACTTAACTATGCTATCAGCCTAGTCTGCTTTTTCAATTTCTAGTTACTGAGAGAGCCTGTCTTAAAAATAAAAGTAAGGGCCGGGTGTGGTGGTGCACACCTTTAATCCCAGCACTTGGGAGACAGAGGCAGGCGGATCTCTGTGAGTTCCAGGCCAGCCTGGTCTACATAGCGAGTTCCAGGTCAGCTGGGGCTACAGGGAGACCCTGTCTCAAAAAGACCAAAAAATAAAAGTTAAAAAGAAAAGTGAGGAGTTGGAGAGATGGCTCAGCAGTTAAGAGCACTGACTGCTTGTGCAGAGAACCTGGGTTCAGTTCCCAACACCCACATGGCAACTAAGAACCATCTGTAACTCCAGTTCCAGGGGATCCAATGCCCTCTTCCGATCTCTGCAGGCATTTCACGACTTGGATACACTTACATACTGACAAGCAATACACTCATACACATAAAATAAAAATAATTTTAAAAATAAAAAAGTGAGCAATATTTGAGGAATGACACCCAGAGTTTTCCTCTAGACTCCACATGCACACACCTGAACACACATGTGCACCTACATACCTATGCATGCTCAAATAAAAAGTACATGAGCAAATAAATAAGTTAATATTTTTAAAAAATAAAGTTTTTAAAGCGTTTAAGGCTATCAATCAACAGTAAAGTGCCTGCTCGCATATTTGAAGTCCTATACTCAATCTCTAGCACCTTAAAAAAGACGAGATTGGAAGTATAGCTCAGTGAAAAGCTTCACTTTATAAGTGTGAACTCCTGGATTAGATCTCCAGCACACACACAAAATTTTAAAAGCACCAAGAGTCCTGTTGTCCGTATAATGATGAAAGTTAATCTGGGGTATTCAGCATTCAAATCTGATGTGAATGAGGAAAGGGGATTCAAAGCTGTACCCCAAAAGATAAGGGCATTTCTTGCCACTTCCACTTGGGGGGGCGGAGAGGAACTGAGTGCCATCAAACTATATTGCATAAAAATCACAAGAATTCAATTAGATAACAGCAGCCAAAAAAAATTTTTTTTAAGTAGGGTCGAAAAAATCCATTCCTTCGTCTTGATGCTGTGTGCATAGATAAGTCTTTATTATATTGGATCATGTGCCCTGGAGCGACTGTAGAAATGTGAGGTGCCTGCTACTGTAGAAGGAATTCCCTTTTTTCCTGGGCTTGATTGAGCTGCTCTGTTCCTCTGGTATCTGGGAAAAGGAAGTAAGCAGCCAGGACCACCTGCTCTACACAAAGACAAGAAGCATCAGCCTGAAAAGGGAGTGGAGTCTTCTCAAGGGCCACTACAGTGTGTGTGCAGTTGTGGATCTTTTGAGGAAACCATATGGTATGTCTATACAGAGAAACCCCTAACTTTCATGGGTACCACTATCTCTTGCATGTTTTCCACACACACTACTGTTTGCTCTCTAAGTATAGTTATTATTACCACATACTAAGGAAGTAGGTGAGTCTTGATCCTTAGTTTTCAGACAAGGAGATGGAGGCATAAAGACATGAAGTTATTTGCCCCAAATTACCTACCCAGTAAGCAAAGGAGCTGGAATTCTCAGTCAAGCAGCCTGGTTCCAGAATCCATGCTCTTTGTCGCTAGTGAATGGCTTTGAGTTTTGGACTCTGCTGTTCATTCATTTCTAAGGAGATGACCTATAAAGGAAAAAGGAAAATGACCTGGGTTATTCTAAGCAGAAGAGCAGTGGTTCTGATCAGCACAGCCACTGCACATAACATGATGTGTTGGACATGGGTGTGGAATGCCTCCTGTCAAGCATCAGTCTCCAGGACTGTACAGTTATCCTCAATGAGAAGACCAAGACCCCAAAGGTTGAACAGCTTGTTCAGGCTCACCTCTAAGTGCCTTCATATCCCCAGTCTTGAGTTATTTCAGCACCTGGCCCCAGATATGACTGTGCTGGTGACAGACCCATTAACTTAGGAGCCCACTGAAGAATGGTAAAACTGAGAGGGGACATAAATTAGGAATGATTGGGTTTTGTGGGATTTTCCTTCTGGCAGTAGGCCCACTTACCAGAAGCTCCTCAGATCAGATCAGTAAGTGCTGGTGAGATACCATGATGGACCTAACTTAAGGGGATCCTTGGACATGTGTACACTCCTGCACTCAAGCACGGACACACACACATACACACACACATGCACACACACACACACACACATCTCTAATTCTTTCTGCTTTCCTAAATTCAGCATAGCATTATAATATAGGGTATGGTATTTTGGATGAGAATGTCCCCCATGGGCTCCAAGGATTTGGACATTTTTGTCCCCAGTTGGTGGTGCTGTTTTGGGAGGTCTTAAAAGGTGTGGTCATGCTGGAGGAAGCACATCACTGGGGACAGGCTTAGAGAGTTCTTAAGCTTTGCTGAATCTCAAGTCACTTTTGCTTCCTGTACCTGCTTCACTCCTCTGCCCAGCTGCCTCTGCAGTCATGCCTCTCTGCCATGATGGACTCTTACCCCTTTGGAACCATAAGCTAAATAAACTCTTCCTTTTATAAATTCCATTAGTCATGGTGTTCCTATCACAGCAACAGAAAAGTGGCTAATACAGTAATTGGTACTGAGAGTGGGGTGTTGACTATGCAGAACCTGACCATGTGGGTTTTTGGAAGAATGTGGAAGACTTTGGAAGGTTGGGCTAGAAAAGCAGTTGATTGCTATAAGCAAAGCTAGTAGGTGCCTGGAAGAAAGCAGTGCTGAGAACAATTTAGTTCCATAGGGAAATAAGGACTTAAGCAGCAATTGGAATATTTTGGCAGAGTCTGGCTGGAGTCTGCCCACAGCCAAAAAGCTTGCTTGAGGTTAAGTTGAAAAGCAATGGACTAATTTCTTTGGTGGAGAATATTTCATGACAGTCTAATGTAGAAATGCTGGTGTGGATGTTAAGGGTGACTATTATGTAGATCTACAGTGAAAAAGAGCAAATGGGACAAAAAGAAATACAGAATGTACAGTTTGGAATGAAAAAGAGCATTAGGAAGATAAATGTTGGAGTTAAGACATGTGCTAGAGAGGATCCCGTGGATAAGGAGATTAAAGTGAGTAAGGAGAGGCTTAGAGATTTGCTCTTAAACAATGGAGAGAGTGCCTCCAGAACAAGACCACACCCAGCTAAGCCTCCTACTTGTGACAGGAAAATACTGCAGGGTTTTTCTACTAGAAAAACCACTGAAGAGAAAAGCTTCTAAAATGGATAAAGCAGGCTGGGATCCATCCCAAACTTGCAGTCAAACTTGGCAGTGTTGTTCACCTGGTTCTGGCTTTAGAGGCATGAAAGACGCAAGAGTGAAGGGGTCATTGGTTCTTCCTCTGCAGTTTCCGGGAGCAGTTGAGGCCATGCAGCATGCAGCAGGGGTATCCCTGCATACAGAAGGCCCCTGATAGGCCATTGTGTGAAGCAGTGAAGGTGGAGCCTGGTTGGAAATGGAGACCCCAAGAAGACGGTCTTGATGCCAGAACTATGAGACATCTGCCAAGAAGACCTGCATACAGGGAGTGGTACCAGCACAGGAGAGAGATGTATGTTGCACACAGCAAAGCTGGAGAGGCTGAGTCATCCAATCACTTTAGAAGTAAAGTCCCAGAGGTTGGTCATGGACCTACTGGATTTACTCTTTGCCCTCCTGGTTTTCCGTCTTGTCTTGCTCCAGTATTTCCTCACTATGCCTCTATTCCTCCCTTTTGGAATGGGAACGTATATTCGATTCCACTGTATGTTGGATGTATGCAATTTGTCTTTTGATTTTGCAGGGGTTTACAGTTAAAATATTGCCCTGAGTCTCAGAAGAGACTTTGGATTGTGGACTTTAGAATAGTATTTAGACTGGTAAATACTATGGGGACTTTTAAGGATAGACTAAATGCATTTTGAGTTTTATATGGTCATGAGCCTATGGGGGCCAGGGAGTGGAATGTGGCAGTTTGAATGAAAATGTCCCCCATAGGCTCCAGGTATTTTGACATTTTTTCCCCAGTTGGTTGTGCTGTTTTGGGGGGTCTTAGAAGATGTGGCCATGCTGGAGGAAGCACATCACTGGGGGCACACTTATAGAGTTATGAAGCTTTCCTGGATCTCTAGTCTCTCTTTTGCTTCCTGTACCTGCTTGAAGATGTGAGCACTCTGCTTTCTGCTCCTGCTCCAGCCACCTCCTGCCACCTTGCCTCCCTGCCATAATAGACTGTAATTCCCCTGGAACCGTAAGCTGAATAAACTCTTCCTTCTATGAGTTGCTTTGGTTATTGTTTCTATCACAGCAACATAAAAGTAACTAACACATAGGGCTAAAGTGGAAAGCAAAAATTTAGAACCCTGTTTGCTTTCAAGCTTTAGTGTTCACAGTAGTGTTCCTCAGTTTATGCAGTAGTATGGGGCCATGATGAGTTAAGTTCAAATGTGTTAAGATTTCAATTTACAGTCAGGGCTAAAACCCTACCTTGATTTCTTAAAGCATCACAGAGGAATGCGCACTGAATTCCAAATGTTCTACAGCATTAATTCCCCCTTTGTATTTGGGACGGCTTAGCCAGCAGCTTTGGACAGATCTGTGAGTAGGAAAAAGAAGGGAGAGGAGGACGGGGTGGGTGATCACTGGGGCATGGACTGAAGGAAATCAGCCATTCATGAAAGGATTCCATAGTCAACATGTAAAAGCGCTTCTTTGTAAATTTCTCACTCAATTTTTCCCTTCCCTTGACACAAGATATGTTTTAAACAGTAGCAGAAACAACTTTAAAATTATTAAAAAGAAGTAAGTAAATCAAAGAGAAAAGCAGTAAGTTTGTCCATTGTCCAAAACCATTGAAGTTAAGTGTCTATAGCCCAACATCTTCTGTAGTGAATTTATTCATTTCTTCTTTCTTTTATTTGCAAATATTTACTACACAGGCACAAAGATAAGAATGGGAGATACAGTGCAAACAAAAAAAGACGTCTTTTGTTTTATGCAGTTTATATTCTACTAATAGAGAAAATGAGTAAGCTAGTACATAGTCAAATAAACTTATATTCATAAATATTATGAAGGAAAGCAGCACATATGGGAATAATACCTTGGGACTACATTAAATTGAGCAGCTGGAGTAAAAACAGATTTGGAAAATCACACATAAAAGAGCAGATCTTTCCATTCGATTAAGCTTTTCTTTTTGCAACAAGTATCTACATTGTATGAGGCGTGGTTCCTCCCCTTGGTTCGATTGCTAAACTATCTAGATACAGGAAATACTGATAAAGATGGACACATCAGTAGAATACTCTGAGATGGCAGTTTCCATAGCAGGTGGGGGGATGAATTGGTTCCACAGAGTCACTGGAGAAGTCCTGAAAGGAAGGATTGTTGGTCTTAGCCAAAAGGATGGGTAAAAACTCAACAAATGATAATGAATCTGTGAAGAATCTTCAGATAATGCAAGAAAGAGACAAAACACATATGTCAAGTCTGCTGAGGAAATCACATTTTATCCCACAGGAAGCTAAAGAGACCTCATCAAAAGAGAGAGAAGTTCCATCTCATGCGTGTTTGAGAAAGGCCATCATTGGAGAAAAGCAGGGAATGAACAGACCCTGGAGAGGTAGGACTGAGAGGTGAGGGAGTCAAGTCTCAAGGGGGAGGTTCTCCAGACCATGCTCTAACTCACTAGTAACCCCAGTGGGGACTACTGGAGGACATTGACTGAAGAAGGGACCATACTCCTGAATAGCCTCGGCTCAGAACTGGGAGGCACTCTTGACTTCTGCTGGTGGGCTCTCTAGAGGAAGGCTTGAAAACTAGCAGATGAGAGAAAGAGAAGGCCTGGGGCGGGAGTAGTTCCTTCCCCAAAAGACTGAGCTTTACCCCCAAATTACTATGTAGCTCCACCCTGTGCACACATGAAAAGAATTCTCGTCTACAATTCCCTAAGTGCTTTGTCAGATATCTATTAAATGAATATCTACATATATATCCCAAAAGACATCTCACCATGAAGAACCTTCATTCTGCAGTGTAGTCCACCCAAAGTTGAATTTCAATATAGCCAAATCATTCTAAGATCTCTACTCCATCTGGATAGTGAAGAAAGCCCGGCATTAGGGTTGAAGATTTTGTTGATCATCTTCATCATCACAGACTAGCAACTGTCCCAGAGCTGACTTTTTTTTTCTTTTTTGGAAGAATACTATTTTTAAACTTGGAGCTGTCCTTGAGCTGGGCTTGTTGTCATTTCCTGTTTGAAAACATCCGGTGTTGCTCTCAAACCTTCTCGCTCTTGTCCGTCACCCCATCACCTATGCTATGGCAGGCTGGTGTGTCAAGCAGAGCCTTGCAACAAGAGGCCACATCAGCCAGTCCAACAGAAAGAAGTATTGTGTTGGGTAGAGATGACATGAAAAATAAAATCAAGGCAGCCCAGATGGAGGGTTGGAAAAAGATCTAATCTCTGTTATTCTTTTCTATGCCTGTTCTTTTCCTTTTGAAAATAAAAGTGTTTGTTTTGTAGCACAATTTCAGTCCTCATCCCCCAACACATATATCCCCTCATACTTAATAATGTCCCAGTTTTTTAAAAAAATCATCTGTTCTAGCAGACCCCAATCTTATCTAAAGGAATACTGACAATTTATTGCTGCTAGATGAGGAACAGCTGACCTTCCTAAAACAAAGACCTCTACATAGGCTGACAGGATTCACCAGTTGGACAAGTAGTGGGGAATGGCTGAGGGTGCTGACAACACAGCAGACAGTAGCAGGGATTACAGAGTATAAGGGCTCTAGTGGGAGGAGGGAGGCTATGGGAGGGTGCCATCTGGGAAGTGGGGATATAGATGAAAAAGATAGTTTGGGATGTTCTGTGTGATATACACACAAAATAAATCAACAAAAATTTAAAAATGAGTTATATTTGAGGAGGAAGCATAAAAACTTATTTCACATTAATTAGTAGAGGGGATAAACATTACCACAAGGATCCAAGTGCAACCAATTATGACTAGTAATAATCAGATACATACAGATTAGAGATGCATGCGCCAACATCACAGTTAATAGCAAAAACAATGAGTCTTTCTGCAAGGAACAATATATTCTAAAATGAAATGGAGCTCTTTTTTAAAGGTTAAAAACTCATTCAATTTTATGTGTTACATGAATTTAGTATACTGAGTTCAATATTGTATAACTGTATTAATTCAACAGTGAACCTAAAAATTTTACAGCCATTTTTGAAAGAGATGATCTGTGCTCTGGAAACTGTTAATTATGTTAAAGCTGTAATGAAATGCTTCTAAAAAAATTAAAATATATATAAATGTCCAAAAAATAAAACATTTTATTTATTTAACCCCCCCCCCCCCAAAAAAACATCTGTTCTATAATAAGAAGTTGACTTTTTCTGGCAGAGAAAACTGCTACACTGATCACAAATCGAGGGAACAGAGTTTGATTATTTTCTTCTGCCTTCAGAGGCAACCCTGTTCCTAACTTCAAAAATGTTTGTATCCCATGAAAATGGATGCAGGTCCCTCCTTGGAAAGCCAAAAGCCGGGAATATGTCCCGGGAGTGTCCTGTGCTCTCAGACTTTCATACTTTCCTCTGAAACATGAATTATGGTTTTCCTCCTCATGTAATTATTTTTCTTTAATAGTTTTTCTGCTTTCTAGTTCTATGCTTGCCTCTTACCTCTACCTCAGAAAAGATGTTCCCAGATTGATCTCACATGACTGAGAAATTGTCATACCAGCCACTAAACTCCAGTCAGGGAGAAGATGGAGTGAATGGTAGATGGAAAAGGGGTTTTCTGTTGCTTTTAACATTGGGTAGCATCAGATGCAGGACACAACTGCCCAGGTCCTGGTGTCAAGAGAAGCACTCCAGTTTACCCATCTCAGGGGTAATAAACCCACAGGCAAAGAAGAACAAGTAATATGGTGATCTTGTCTTGCAGCTCAAGATTTTTAAAACGCATTAACTATAATTTTTAGATAGTCACAACTCAGTGAACCGTTCAAAGTGACCCGGTTCGCTGAACCAAACGGAACTGAACAGATGGAATTCCCACCCCTCCCAAGCTGAGAGTCTGCTCCAACAGTGCAGAGTCTTCTTTTAATTCCATCCTCTGAGGTAAGCCTCACCCAGACAAGCACGTGGGGGCTGCTTCCATCGTTTTCATATTTACCATCCTCTGATGGCAGCTGGAGGCTGGTGCCCAGCAACAGAGCTTTGCGGTCTGTAGTGATGTCGTTGCTTCTTTTCTCTTTTTCTGAAGCTGACTCTGCCTGTGAGGCTGGACATGTAATTGTTTGTGTTTCTCTTTCAGAACCTGTGTCAGATTTTATAGCTCTCTTCAGTCTTTCCCATTCCATCTTCTCACAAGCATAAAACATGCATGAGACCACACTTCCGGGGGCCTTTCTCAACTACCCTCAGCCTCTCCAGCTCATCAAATTATGGACACTTTGAAAATTAAACATCTAGTCTTCAACTTCTCTCGTGAAGAAAAAGGACAGAGCTGGTACAGTTTCCCGTGAATCCCAGATTGGCATCCCAGTGTATCAGAATCCTCCAGTATAGGCCCACTGGTCTTCTACTATCCAAAAATCCCAAATATTCTGGTAAACGACAGGAAAGGATGATTGGAAAAGGAAAATGAATGTCCTCTCAGAGCCCCTAGGCAGGGAGGAATCCACCAGAATATCTCACAGAAAGAGATACATAAAAGGTTAAAATTGTGGCAAAATAAGAATAAAACCCAGAGACCAAAACAGAGCCATCTGTATCTACACAGACTTTAGAAAAATAGAGATTAGAGAGGTTTCATTATACTGGGGCTCACGTGACAAGGGAAGCTGTAAAACAAACTGTGTTACGGTCTCGGGATGAGGTCTTAGAAGTGGAACCAGAATGGGTGCGCATTTGTTTATTTTAGTCTGTAGCAGCTTTAAGTGTTAATTAACATAGTGCACTGTATTATCTCAGTGTCTATGAGGCAGAGAGAGGACCCACGTGTCCCTGTCCCAGCCCCCACATAGCTTCCATGAGACTGTTCGGTTTGGCCTTCTGGCTTTCCTGCAGGTCAGGAAGATGTAAACTTTATAGGCAAAGCAGAGTTTGGCTCTGAATTTTGGGGAAGACCCAATCTATTACCCCCTAGGTCTTGGCTCAGTCATCTGCAGGATGGAAATGTTAATCTGCTCATTATGACCCTGAGGTAGATTGCTATTCAATTCTGATCATAAACTAGGTCAATAGCCACCAAAAGGAAGGCTGATATTCAAGCTTCTTGGCTTGGGTTCCCTAGCCTTTCCAATCTCCAGCTCGCCCCCTCTCGTGCCCCTGCCAGGGGCCCTGTGTCAAGTAGTAATTAAGGAAGTGGGCACAGATGAATATGCATGCTCTATCTTATTTTTATATTTTTTACTTCTTTTGTGCATACATTTTTATGCAGGTGTGGGTGCATTGTGCATCATGTGTGGAGCCCAGAGGCTGATGTTGGGTTTCTTCTTCAATTGATCTCCACATTCTTTTTGAGAGAGGATCTGCAACTGAACCTGGAGGTCATAGATTGGCTAGACTGGCTGGCCAGTAATTTCCAGGCCTGTTTTTGTCCCGTCAGTGCCTGGGATTACAGATTCACAAAACTGCAGCAGGATTTTGTGAAGGTTATACAGCAAGTGCTTTGCCAACTGAGCCATATACTAAGCCCAGTTCCATCCTCTTCTAGGTCACCGTTCTGCCAATGTTGTCAGAGAGTCTGTGACAGAATTGCAGTTTTCATTTATTTCTTAGATTTTATATGCACTCAACTAATCTTTCTCTTAATACCATCCAAGTTAAACCATCAATTACTATATCATGCATCTGCTGTACTGTCTGTAAAGTCTATGAATCTGTGGAGATAAAATAATCTAATCAACCAGGGAATTCCTGCCTTAGAGGATTTCCAAGGGTGAGCAGACACGTCGAATGCAATGCAGTGGGTAGGTCTTCAGTGGCTTGCCCTGCTTGGTATCGGTTCATTTCCAAGCAAACCAGGAAACAAACAGAGACATACACATTTTGTTTCCTTGTGCCTCGACTGTCTGTCATGACCCAGGAAGCCCCTCAGCAAGTTTTCGGAGCGGGAGGGTGAAGGTGTTTTCCCCATCCTTCGGTCCCTGCCTGGCAAGGGCCATGACTGCAGCACTGCGATGTCATCTGGAATGTCTTCATCATTCTCCAGCTTCGGGATGAGAGCAAGGAGCCTGAGTGTGCGTTTTCCTCAGCCGACTTGAAGATTTCAGCAGGGATCCCACCAGCTCCAGATGCCTCGTTGTTTTTCATCTGCTTGATGGCTTTCCTCACCTCATAAAGAGTTGGAGGGATTGTAACATTGCCACTGATTGGGAGTTGTGGGATGGAGTTGAAAACACTCCCACTGATAAAATAATTTCCACTGAAGACCTTGAATTGCTCTTTTCAATGTGTGTTGACATTTTCCCTCTTGCTGAGCAGCTTTCAAGCACCCTTCCTTTCTTGATAGCTCATCTTGAGATTTCAGGCCACCAAACCTAGTCCATGTGGGTGCTGAATTGACTTTATGGTGACATCATGCCCCCTGCCCTGAATGTTAAAGGTCTCCTTCACTCTCTACCTTTTCTAGCAGATAAAGCAATGTCTTTCCGGTGGGATCAAAGGCGATGTCAAATCAGAAAAGATCAAAAGCAAAAAAAGAAAAGAAAACGTGGCAGATTTACAGTCAAGGTTGTTTTATAAAATGAGCAATTTTCACCTATTGAATACATTTAAGAGAGTTGAGGGTCTTGAAGCATAAACTCAAAAACTGGGGCCATTGAAATGTGTTGGAATGAAAAGCTATGCATTAATTCACACAAGAATTCATTGTTTAGATTTTAGAACCCACAGCAAATTGAGTCCAGAGTGTTCTAATCATGCAGAAAACAATTTTAAGAAATTGACTTTCCCTTCTTTTCTCACTAGATCATCCCTTCCTATTTGTAAGAATTCGCTCAGATTACAGCTTCAGTTCTATCACAAGAGTGGTATAGCCACTTCTAGGAGTCATAAGATATCAATAACCGAAGGGACTTGTGAAGATGGTCTCTGACCCTTTTAGTATGGTGCAAATGTCACATATATTACATTATAACTGCTCATTTCTTCATCATCAAATATTAGACCCAGACAGAACCCACTACTTGGAAGATGAAGTGGTAGTCAACCCAAGCTGTGCACCACAGTGGTAGAAGCTATCTAACATTCAGCACTTCTAGGGCAATTTTCATCCAGCTACAGTATTCTTTCTCTTGACAGTTGTGATGATGAATGTTAATGGTCAGTTCGGTAGTATCTAATGGGAGAATCTATTTATCTTCCTCTTGCAGCTTCTCTTTCTTGCTCCTGGCACCTGATTCCTTCCTCTGCTCTATCCTCCCGTCTCCTTTCATCCCTCTAAGTCCCTTGACTATTACAAGGAACCTGATTACAATGGGCTCCATACAATTCAGAGCAGTACCCCACTTCAGATCCTTAATTTAATCATATCTTCAATTACTGTTGCCACACAACAATATATCTACAGGTTCTAAGGGCTGGGATGTGAGCATAACTGCAGGAAGGTACTATTCAGGCTAGCATATGGCTTTGAAGTACCCAACTTAAAAGGATAAGCAGGCAAATTTGAGTGTGGAATTATGACTTATTGACTAGCTATGTGGGCATGGAGAAATAGAAGGCTGCTCATGAAAATTATATGGGGTTTGTTTGTTTGTTTGTTTGTTTGTTTGGACTGGGTCTTGCTGTGTAGCCCAAACTGGCCTCAAACCCTCAATACTCCTCCTTTAGCTTCATATGTGCTGAGTACAGTTGTGTCCCGGGCTAGGCTAAGTTGCATGCTTTTTAACTCGGTCAAGTGGTTAGAGTTGTGTTAATATCTAAGATAGAGCATACAAGAGAAGCAGGCATTGGAAAGGGAGAATCACAAGGTGAGTTTTCAAGACATCAATTTTGGGATGCCCATGAGAAGTCCAAGTCAAGGATGTCCAGCTGACAGGTGAATGATTACACAGCTCTGCACTGAAAAAGAATTGGAAGCTAAGCAGCATCTATTTTGAAATCATGAGGTTAGAAAAATTAAAGAAATGGAAGCAAATGAAATCTTGGGAAGGAAATAAAGAGTAAGAATAGATAAATATTAGTGAAAAGGGGATACCAATATTTTAAGTTGCATCAAGGCTTTGAAAATAGCAGACAGAAAACAGGCTAACATTATTTTCTGTTGGTCCTCTGTATTTCTTCCCTTCTTCTCTGCACTGCATTTTTAACTCTTGTATATTAGCTACTCAGCCTGTCTGATGCTTAAGGCAGCACTAATCCTGTTTGACTCCCTGGGATTGCTACCTCATGCTCTCCTTTGGAGACATTAATCAGCATCTTCAAAGACAGAGAAAGAAGAGGGCCAAATACATAAATACTCAAATAATATTTGACACTTAAAGATGTTAATAAAGACTAGATGGTCGAGATTATCTTTCCTCGTCCAGTCTCCTGCCAATCAAAATCTAGAAGAGGTAGAGAACAGAGGTAAAATGGAAGATTCTGGAAACCCCTCCCAGCCACCCCACCCCCAGCTGGGAAGTGAGACCCTCTAGAAGCCACATTAGATCTTTCTCTTCATCATGTGGCGCTGTCACAGAGCTGGCATAGATGAGGCTGAGGCTGGCTTTTCATGCCAGAAGAAGGACTCTGCATGGTTGAAGTATCCCTGCATCCCCTCTGTTGAGTTTCAGAGGTTCCAGGATGGGAGTGAAGAGTGTCCTGAGTCCTCAGATGCATCCTGGGAGCACTCTACCTCTGAGGCAGTGAGAAAGCACGGGCACTTTTGTGGTTTCAGCAAACTCAGAAAACTAAAATCAGATTAAGGCCATAGCTTGCACTAACAGCAAACCTCTGAAGTCATTATGGTATAAAAGGAGCAAAGAACAGTCTAGGTCTCTGCTCCTCAGTTGTCTTGAAGCTAGACCCAGATAACAGTGGTTGCTGACACTACAGGAAGATGTGTGTGCTAGAGGATGGATGATGGAGAGGGGAGTGGCTAGAAGGACTTCTGCACCTAGACTACATTTTCTCTCAGTCAGTGGGTCACCTGTTATCTCTCTAGCAGCTCTCCCAGAGGTCCTCAGGCCTAAACGCAGGCCTAAATGCACCTTAGATGCTCCTTGAAAGTTTGAAAAACAAAACCTAGATGCAAACCTATGAATTTAAGACCCTTCTGATTCAAAGACCAGGTATTGATTTATCTTTTCTGAAAGGTCTTCAAGGTGATTTTCACAGGACGACATGAGGAACCCTCAAACCTCAGGAACAATCCTGAGGGGTAGAGCTGCTGATGAGGGGGCTGGTCTCTCTTGTAACATCAGTGAAAAATACTGGCCACCACACCACTCTTCAGAAAGCAGATACCAAACCGCTGTAGCCAGACTCCAAAGTATCCCCACCACTGACATGCTCCAGGATGTGTACAGCAGCCTCTGTGACTTCCCTCCCCCTGGACTAAGCTAGGATGGGCTTCTTGAGGGCAGAGATGTGGGGGGAATGAAACAAAGAAAGAGCCCTTTCACTGATTGTTCCATGGTTAAATGTAGAAACTAGTCCTTTAGTTGCTATCTGCTGGAGTTAGCATCTGAGGAAAAATACTGCCATCTGTCAGGATTCAACCAGCTCCTGTAACATGGCCAGTGTTGTGGTTTGAATGTGAAATGTCCCCCATAGGTAAACTGTTGAACACTTGGTCCTGAGAGAATGACACTGTTCTTGATGGTTGTAGAAACTCTAAGAGGTGAAGATCTGTTGGACAAAGTAGATCACTCAGGCCAAGACTAGAGGTTTAATAGTCCAGCCCCACTTCCTGTCTATTCTGTTTCCTGACTGTGGAGGTGACTTCACCAGCTACCTCAGGCTCCTGCCACCATGTGTTCCCCATCATGATGGGCTGCATCACTTCTTAAACTGTAGGCCACAATGAACTTTTAAGTTGCTTCTTGTCATATCCTTGATCACAGTAATGAGGTAATACAGCCATCAAGCTTAGCCTCTGTGAATCAAGTTCCTGCTTTCTAAAGAGACTGGGGGACACTTGCCTAAAGGTATGTGGTGAGGATCACACGCGGCAGTATAGATAGGGGCAGGTACAAAGCTGAGATCTCTCCTTTACTCTGATGAGGATATAAAAGATAATTCAGGTTAAACCCTGGCCTTAAGAGATCTCAAATTTTAAATAGAAGTCTTAGAAAAATAGACATTAAATATTCAAGCCCTCTAAATATTGTCAGTCATTGACTCTCTGTTCCACCAGTGCCAGAAGATGGTTAACTTTCCATGTGGCTACAAAGATGAAATTCGGTGAGTGTTAGGCCAGGTGTGGTGGCCCACGCCTTTAATCCCAGCACTTGGGAGACAGAGGCAGGCGGATCTTTGTGAGTTCGAGGCCAGCCTGGTTTACATAGTGAGTTCCTGGCCAGCTGGGGCTACAACGAGACCCTGTCTCAAAAAGACAAAAAAAAGAAAAAGAAATTTGGTGAGCGAGTTCAAGGGAGGAAGAGCACAAAGTGCCATGCATTAGGGGCCACTAACAGTGGGGGAGCAGGTACAGAGAAGGACAGATCTGTGGTGATGGTAAGGGATGGAAAGAGAAAGAATCGCTATACATTAAGCCAAAGAATCAATGCAAGGGGTTATGATAAGTCAAAAGCCGATGTTTCTCTGTTAGTGTTGTTGATATGTCACTGGGGAACAACCTCCTCTTGTATGTTTATCGTCTCTGTTCAACGTATTGGATGCATTTTGCACTGCCTAGTCATTTCAGTTATTTTCACTCAGATCAACCCTAAAGATGACCAGCAGCTCTAGGTCCATGGCATATCTGATATGGAGAGTGATATGATCAGGGCATTCTTTGCCCACCCCCAGTGGTATCGGGTACAGGCTGAGGAGAAGGTAGCATGCCTTGGAGACCCCAACTTTGGCTTCTGTGTGGAAGATTTCAGCCCCTTTGACTCCCTATAGCCAGCATCCCCTGCTGCTGCTCAATGTGAAGGTGATCCATCTCCTGACTCTCCTCTAATCCCTCTGTGTTTCCTCACTGATCCTGAAGAGCTTTATAATGTAAAATACACATTAGAAAATGATTAGGGGAAGAATATAGCTTTGCACTCACCCGAGGCTTTTCTCTGACTCTTCCTCCCCACTTTATACAGATGAGGAATGAAAATTTGAAGAAGACCTTTGCTGCTTTGTATTCTTCAGGTTAGAATTAGGCAGAACACTAGTTAGGCCTAACCTGTAGGAAGGCTCTGGGTGGTGAACCTTCAGGTATGCCTCCTTGCACAGCAAGAGGATTTTAGCCCACTGTTTCTGATTCGCTTGCACTTAGCTCATCAAGACATTGTTTTGTATGAGCTGTTTGATGTCCAAAGCACCTCATGAGCCTTTTTACAACCCTTTTATCTGAGAAGCTGGGAATTGTGACTAGCCAAGAATAAACAGAACTCAAAGGGTTGGAGCTCAAAGTATAGAAACCTTCCTTAACTAACTGCTAGGCAGTCTGTCCTTTTCAGTTTTGCTGTGTTTAATTGGAAAATGACTCAAAGGTATGTCAGATAAGCAAACAGCAGCACTGTTTGTAAATGCTTTCCTTCAGTCTGGGTGGATGGCTGTCATTTGGTCGACGTTAATTAGCATGAGAAAATATATCATCCTTCAGATCCAGCCTGGTTTTGAAAGCTATAAGCATAAGACTATTTTAAAGAGAGCTGTGGTGATAAGCAGATTTCATTTTGTTGTTTTCTGAGCAGTGGCTCTTAGTCAGATGGATGAACTTGTTTGTACTAGTTAACTTTGCTGGAGTTTAGGAGTTGTATTTAAAACAGATTTTATCCTACAGTGATATTAATTTGATAGGATCCCTGATCTGTAAACCATTGGTTATCTTGGTCTCTCCTGATAAGGAAAAAAAGTGCCGAGGATTTCCGGTTGGTGAGCACATTTGGGCAGAATCTTTCACACGTCACAAATTGCAGATGGGAGGCAGTGATCTCGAACATGCAGTCACATTGCGTGACCATCTGACACCTTCCATTTAGAAAAATAATACTTTCCTCCCAGCATACGCTCTCTGCTGCAACCAGCACCAAAAATTATGCCTGGGAGAGCTGTTCCTCCTAGACTAGGGTCTTAAATATTTCTTAGGAGGTTTTTAAAAGATTCACACTGCAGCAATGCCTAGCTCACACCCTAGTCACCCAAAGAAAAATCCCCAAAAAGCAACTTCTGGATGCTGCTCCTACTGCTAACAGAAACACCCAGGAAGAACAAAGAGGCTGGGGGTGGGGGGATCGTAAGGAGAAAATGAAGATGACACCAGACACATTTGTAAGGTGATTTATTCTTGTCTTTTGTGTGATTCAAGCATACGCACATTAAAGTCAGTGGACTTCTTTGTCTGTTGTCTCATTTCTAAACAGCTTCATGGTGGCATAGAATTTCCAGTCCCCAGGAGGGGCCAGAGTCCCTGAGATTGGATGCGACTTGCTCCTCCACCAGCATTCTGCACTAACCCTTGCTTATTTAAGACAAGGGAGTGCATCCATGTCTTCTCTCCTTCCCTGTACACCTAATGGCCTCTGACAAGAGCAGCAGCATGGCTTCCCAACAGACATGTTCAAGCAGAGAGGTTTTAAACCAGAAATTCAGATTTCTCATAGCAAGTCCAAATGGATGCATCTTATTTCCTTATTAAGAGAGACCATGGGAAATTCAATATCTAATCACTTTACATAGGTGTGTGTGTGTGTGTGTGTTGTATGTGTACATATACACAGATGCTCATATACACAGGTTACATGATTCTATGTACACACTCACATTATCTATCCACAAAGCATGCTTGACTTTCCCCCTTTCTTCCGCAGAATAAAAATAAACATCCTTTCACAACCTGCTAGGTTCCTAATATCCGCCTTGTAAGAATGAAGCACACTGAACAGCTAGCTCCCAAGAGAACAGACCTGAAATGACTCCTTTAGAATCCTTTTGGGCAATAGGGTGGAGGGAAGGGGTGTTCTCCCTAGAACAAAGCTGGCTGAAACCACCAACCACCTGCTTTACAAAACATTTTTTTTTTAAACTTTCTTCCCGTTTTCACGCTGCCCTGGGTTTCAGGGGATTCCCCCACAGTGGCAGATGCAAGGTTCAGAGATTGTATATATCAGGATTTCATCTCAAGGTTGAAAAGAAACTTTTTTCAATCAAAGGGGTGTTTCACGATTAACACTCTGCTCACCTGTATGAAGAAGGAGCAGCTCGCATAACGGTGCTGTAATATTTTCCTTCACTTTTATGAAGATAAAGGGCTTGATTAGTTGCCACCAGGTGGACTAGAGGGTTTCTTCTCAAGAAAGCCTTAGTTTCAACCGCAGAAGAGATTAGCTGACTTTCCTGCAGCTTTTTAATAAATAGTGGAGCAATATCCATTTACAAAATTGTGTAAAATTAACTCCACCCAAGGGACAAGAATAACAAGTGGAGAACTTGAAAAAGAAAACACTGAACCAGGCAGAAGGGGCGCATGCCTGGAGTCTCAGAACTCGGAAGGGAAGGACAAGGGGATTTGCAATGAGTTCATGGCCAGTTTAGGCTAAATGTGAATTCAAGGCCAGCCTGAGCTATGCACAGAGAAAGAACCTGTCTCAAAACAAGCAATAATGAACAAGAGACTTTTTTGCTTTGCCAGAGATCCAGAGGTGCCTCTATGAAAAATTTTAAAATTAGCATAACTCCTGATGTATCTGTGCAACTCTCACTCTGCTCTACCTCTCTCCAGATCTTTGTACGTCTTTGATAAATTCTATTGTAGTACCTTTATGATTCTCTCTTCCTCTCTCTCTCTTCGTGTTAATCAGGAGTTAATCAGGAAATATCAAACAATATAAAACTCCTCCTGAGATAATCTGTGCTGTTTGTGGCTTACCGTGTGGGAACTGAACAATGCTTGACCGCCCAATGGCTTCACTGAGTACCATTTGCTGCTGTAACCACAGTCTATTCAGCTCCCACGTTCCTGTTAATCTTTAGACCATATAACTTCATCACTAACACAATGACAATGTACAACATATTACCTAGCTAAATAAATGACATGCATGATACCTCAGCCCTCCAGATGATTAAACAACTAGTAATTTGGTCCCAAACTGTTGTTCATTATTGCCCTGATAATGCCATTTGACACTGAATTTGGTTAATCCATCATAACCAGTATGATAATAATGAAAACTAGGGTTCGGGTGGCAGTCATAAGTTTTAGCATTATAAATGTATTTTTATTATTATTTTTGTGTGTGTGGCATATGTGCCTATGTGTGAGAGGCTGCCTATGCCCATGCACATGCACAGATGCCAGGGTAGGCCAGTGGGTGTCCTTCTCTACCCGTCTCTGCCTTGTTACCTTCAGGCAAAGTCTCTCACTGAACCTGGAGCTAGGCAGGCACCCAGGAAGCTCTAGTGATCCTCCTGTCTCTGACCTCCCCAATACTGTGTTAAAAGCATGACCACGCTCGTCTTCTTACATCAGCACCAGGGATTGGAATCAGGTCCTCATGCTCTCACAGCAAGAACTCTTACCCCTGAGCCATTTCCCCTGTCTGTAAATGGATTAGAGAACTTGTCTATTGTCTACAGTTACAGAAGAAGTAAAGCACTGTTCAAGGTATCATGATTACAGACAGTCTACCCTACATGCTTTCCAGCCCTCTGTAAGCTGGCTCCTGAGAATTCTCCTCAAGAAATATTAAACTGTTGGCATGGGATGGGCCACCTCTCCAGCACAACTCCAAACAGAAGTAAACTACACTGGACAGATGAAGTTTCTCACTCTGCTACTGAGGTGGTAGTTAGTTACTTGGGTGAGGCTTCAAATAATGACTTTCCTGAGAACGGCATGTCCTGAAAATGGTAGAGGCAGGATGTTGGAGGTGTTTGACTCCTAATAACATTACTAACCCAAACCTGAAAGTTCCCATTGCCACTGACAAGGGACATAGTAAATGACCTTATCATCTCTGCAAATTTAATTATTTTTCTTGAGTCATTCCATCAAACCATTAAACTTCAAGTTGCATACAACCCATTGAAAACCCATTCAGCACCATGAGTTTAATATTTGTAAATTGTCCATTAAAATGTATTAATATGTCTGCCCAATAGCCATAAACCCATGATGATGTATGAATTGGTAAAAAGAAGTTGTACCAAATATTTTAACCATAACAAGAAAAAAGATTAAATATTAAGTGATTATTGAGGACATTTTTAATTAGAAAGGTCAGTGCTATCTATCCTCCTGGTGTTCTGGTGTGTATCTCAAACTACAAAATTTGGTTTTTATACCACTTGCATGCTAGTTACTATTGGTCACTCACCAAATGTGAAATAAAATATCTTGGTCAGTCATTTAATGTCATTTTAAAAGGAGGAAAAAACTGGTGTTGATGAAAAAATAGACCAATCGCTTGTCAAGTTTTATTTTTAAATGAAGTCATTTATGGGAGTCTTACAATTGCTTCATACGTCATTCCATAGTCTTCTCTACAGTTTGCTCATAGACACCAACCAGAAGAACACATTTTCTTTGAAGAACGGGTAATTGAATTTATCTGAGGATAACTGAGTGATTTCCTTGTATGTTCGAATAGAAGTCATTTGTGGATTTCACATAATGTAAAATATCTATAAATATTTTAAATGCTTATATTTGCATATGTGTGTATAGAGATATATACAAACACACCTACATATGAGTAATAATCATGAATGATATATAACAATAAAATATATGTGAGCAAATATATACATATGAAGGACTATGTGTGAGGGTATGTAGAGGGATTTATTCATTCAGCCATCGTTCTATAGAGATAAACATTTATAAACCACATATTTTAAAAATATTTTATTTTTTATTTTTATTTTAGGTGTATGAGTATATTGCCTGCATGTATGTCAGTGTACCTGTGTCATGCAATGCCCACAGAGGTCAGAAGAGGGAATTGGATCCCCTGGAACTGGAGTTAAGGACAATTATTAGTCACCATGTGAGTTCTGGGAATCCAACCCAGGGCCTCTGTAAGAGCAGCCAGTGCTCTTAACTGCTGAGCCATTTCCACAACCCCTATACACCACATATTTAGAGAGAAAAAGCATTAGTCAGTCATGTCTATATGCCTAGACTAATGCTAGAAGTTTCTATCATCTATGGCCAAAAAATAGCCCCTCACAGGTATCTTAACACACACTCACTAGGAAGAGCAGAATCTAAAAATAAAGGGCATATTAAATACGCCACTTTAGCTTTATATTTAAAAGAGTAGTGCAGTGCCCTGCATCTTCATTTTTCCATGATGTACTCCAACCACCACACAGCCCGGCACTGGAAAGAACAACACTGATCTAACAGCTTACGTTGAAATCTGAACTGTGCCTTTTATTCCCTGTGCACCCTTTAGTAAAATATTTAACCCTTTGTGCTTCAGTTTTCTCTTCTATGAATTCTGGGAAATAGCAACAAACTCAGGGATTAACACGAAGATTATGTGGCATAATCATGTCATGTGCCTGAGCTAGAATAGAGAAATAACTGGCAGAGATGTAGTCCTCCTCCTGGTCTGCTCAGTTTTCAAGTGCATTCTTATCTTTAAGGTCTGATTTCAACTGCAGTGTATAAATAAGTGCTCAATAAAGGTTGGCTAGGTGACTGCTTAAGCTAATCCATTTGAGTGTTTAAATACTAATAAATTGGGTCTTATTTTGTTCTGACTAATAACAACTGGGCTTATTTTTCTTCACTAAATTTCTTTGGTAAGCTGTGCTTCCTTGAGCCTGAAGGACCCACCACAGGCTGCTCTCCTACCCACAGGCCTCTATCTTGGGTAAGTCCATCATGCCCTCCACGCCTTGACTCCCCCAGCCTCATTCACCCTCCCATCACCCCCACCATTCTCTCCTCCTAGTTTGGGTCCTGCCCCACTCCTTGTCTTGGGGCCTGAGAAACCTGGGGAACCAATACTGCTTCCTGATTCTTTTCATCCAGACCAAAGTAGTGCCTTCTCTGGGTCCCAGGAGCACTGCTTCTGGGCCTGGCCCCACCATCACTTCCCTCTGCTTTCCTAGGACAGCACCACCCACCAGCCTCTTTCTGGAACATGAGGACTGACCTTTCCTCTTCCTGATCCTTTGCATCCAGACCAACCCAGCTCCTCAGTGCAGTCCCCAGGAGTCCATGGGGCCTCTTCCTGCCCCATCTGCCTTTGCATCTCTGGGTGGCACGGCCACCAGCTGCCCTAGACCAGCATCTTTCCTGGGCCAGGCTCCCAGGCCAGTCCAACCCCAAATTCCTGAGGCCAAAATAGTTCCTGGAGGGATCCAGACCTTAGAAGAAAGCCTGAAAACATCTGACCCTCATCTGAATTGGGCCTCTGTGGGAACTCCTGAAGACAAAAGCAATCTGGCCACTCCAATGTAAAATCAAAAGAGAGAACAAGAAGCTTACATGAACCAGCCTTTCATGCCCAAAAAGATAATAACATGAAAAATTAGTATAATACATCCTCACCAAATTCCATCAGTCCTCTAAAGGAATACAAAGAGAAATCCGTAGAGATAACAGAACATGGAACTCAAAAGAACAATTATAAACATGATAAAAGAATTCAGTGAAAAAGAATTCAGTGAATTTAAAGAACACACGAAAAAAAGAAATCAAAAAATGGAAGGAAAAGCACAATGAGAACCCCCCTAGAGATAACACAGAGCATGGAATTCAACAGAACAATTATAAACAATGGTAAAAGAATTCAGTGAATTTAAAGAACACACAAAGAACTGAAAGATAGAGACAAATTTCTGAATTAATTCAGAAAAGAGTTAGAAATATTGAAGAATACTCAGGCATAAATGAAGAAGGAAGTGAAACACTCAGTAAGACAATTGAAAAGAGTAAGCCAATTAGAAATGACAGGAGAGAGCCACAACAACAGGATGAACAAAATGGAAAACAGAAAATCAAGACTGGAAGATAAAGTGGACAAACTAGACCACTCAAGCAAAGATTATGAAAAATGTAAGAAAGCACAAGAATGGAATATGCAGGAATTGTGTGACACTATAAAAAGACCAAACTTACAAATCATAGGCATACAGAAAGGAGAAGAATCCCAAGATAATGGCATAGACTAGATCTTCAACAGAATTGTGGAAGAAAATGTAATAAAATTAAAGACAGGCCCACACAAAAACAAGAAGCATATAGAACACCCAACAGACAGGACCAGAAATGAAACTCCACGGCACATCATAACAAAAGCACTACATGTACAAAACAAAGAGACAATTCTGAGAGCTGCAAAAGAGAAACAGCAAAGTGCATATAAAGGAAAACGCATTAGGATTACAGCTGACTTTTCGGTGCAAACTATGAAAGCCAGAAGAGCCTGGACCAAAGTATTCCCAGTTTTAAATGACCACAGATGCCAAACCAGATTACTGTACCCAGCCAAAATGTCTATTATAATCAAAGGGGAAAGAAAAGTCTTCCAGGACATAAAGAGGCTGAAGGAATTCATGTCCACAAAATCAGCCCTTCAGACAATTCTGGAAGCAATACAAAGAGCTGAAGAAAGGAATGACTATACCCAAGGGATTGTGGAAATAAGTCCAATGAAGGTCTAACTGTGGAAAAGTACAGCTATATCAAGAACATGAACAGAAATAAAAATGACAGGATTTAATACTCATTTTTCATTAATAAATTTAAATATTAATGGACTGAACTTCCGAGTCAAAAAACACAGACTAGGTGAATGGATTAAGAAACAAAACTCATCTTTTTGTTGTCTGCAAGAAACTCATCTCACTTTCATGAAC
>NW_008333886.1:5099257-5102469 GCF_000622305.1 Nannospalax galili | reverse complement strand
CAAAATAGACTTTAAACTAAAACTAATCAGAAGAGATAAAGAGGGTCACTTCATTCTGATCAAAGGAACAATAAATCAAGAAGATATTACAATCATGAACATATATTCACCAAACTCTGGTGCACACAACTTCATAAAAACAATACACAGGACTTTAAGACCCAGATTAACCCCAACTCATTAATAGTAGGAAACTTCAATACCCCACTGTATCCATTAGATAGGTCAACAGGACAGAGAGTTAACAGAGAGACATCTGAATTAAACAATACCGTATATCAAATGGACTTAACAGACATCTACCGAGTATTCCAGACAAGCACCAAAGGACAAATTTTCTACTCAGAACCCCATGGAACCTTCTCCAAAATCGACCATATACTGGGGCACAAAACAAACCTCAACAAATACAAAAAGATTGAAATAATTCCATGTGTTCTATCAGACCACAATGCAATAAAGATTACAATCAACACCTGAAGAAGCCCTAACCACCACATGAACACATGGAGATTAAACAACACACTCTTGAATGATGAATGGGTCAAAAGAGAAATTAAGAAAGGAATAAAAGTATTCCTGGAATTAAATGAAAAGGACACTACAATATGACAAAACCTCTGGGACATGCTGAAAGCAGTCCTTAGAGGGAAGTTTATAGCTCTAAGAGCCTACATCAAAAATCAGAAAGAACCCAAATAAATGACTTAACATAGCAACTCAACAGCCCTGAAAAGCAACAGCAAACGAAACCCAAACCCTGCAGACAAGAAGAAATAACAAAAATCAGGGCATAAGTTAATGAAATTGAAACAAAGAAAACAATACAAAGAATCAACAATTTCAAGAGCTGGTTCTTTGAAAAGATAAACAAGATTGACAGACCGCTAGCCCAGTTAACCAAAAGAAAGAAAGAGCACCTCCAAATCAACAAAATCAGAGATGAAAGGGGAAACATCAAAACAGACACCAGAAAGATACAGAACATTATAAAGGAATACTTTAAAAACCTATATGCTACTAAATTTGAAAACCTAAAAGAAATGGATGGATATCTGAAGGCATGGGAACCACGAAAACTAAACCAAGAAGATATTAACAGCTTAAAAAGATCCATAACACAAAAAGAAATTGAAACAGTAACACAAAACCTCCTGACTAAAAAAAGCCTAGGACCAGATAGATTTACAGCGGAATTCTATCCAACATTTAAGAAGATCTGCATCCAATACGACTCAATTTATTCAAAAAAATAGAAATGGAGGGAGAACCTACAAATTCCTTCTATGAAGCCAGCATCACTCTAATACCAAAGACAGGTAAAGATACAACCAAAAAAGAAAACTATAGACCCATATCCTTAATGAATATAGATGCAAAAATCTCAACAAGATACTTGCAAACCTCATACAGACACACATCAAAAAAAGCATCCCCCATGATCAAGTCGGCTTTATCCCAGAGATGCAGGGATGGTTCAATATACATAAGTCAATAAACTTCATAAATCATATAAATGGACTCAAGGACAAGAACCACATGGTCATCTCAATGCATGCAGAGATGGCCTTTGAAAAAATTCTACATGCATTTATGTTCAAAATCCTAGAGGGAATTGGAATGGGGGAACATACCTCAAAATAATTAAAGCCATATATAACAAACCCGCAGCCAACATCATTCTAAATGGAGAAAAAAAGGAATCATTCCCATTGAAATCAGGAACCAGACAAGGATGTCCACTATCCTCACTCCTCTTTAACATAGTTCTTTAAAAAATTCTACATGCATTTATGTTCAAAATCCTAGAGGGAATTGGAATGGGGGAACATACCTCAAAATAATTAAAGCCATATATAACAAACCCGCAGCCAACATCATTCTAAATGGAGAAAAAAAGGAATCATTCCCATTGAAATCAGGAACCAGACAAGGATGTCCACTATCCTCACTCCTCTTTAACATAGTTCTTTAAACTCTTGCAAGAGCAGTAAGACAAGAGAAGGAAATTAAATGAGTAATAATTGCAAAAGAAGAGATCAAATTATACCTTTTGCAGATGATATGATGTGTTAACTGTGAACCTAGAAACTTGCACCCACTTGTGAAAGAGATGTACTCTTGCTCTGGAGTATGTTACTGAGTATGTTAAATCTGTAGTGAAATGCTTCCTGTAATCATGTAGTTATTAAAAATTTAGAAAAATGATGATTAAAAAAATAATTAGTAGATGTGAAAAACATTACAAAAAAATGTAAAATATCTTGGAATAAACCTGACCAAAGACATTAAAGAGCTCTACAATGAAAGTTTTGAATCTTTAAGAAAGAAATTGAGGAAGACATCAGAAGATGGAAGGACCTAACATGCACATGGATTGGAATAATTAATATTGTGAAAATGACCATCCTACCAAAAGTCATATATAGATTTAAGACCATGCCAATCAAAATCCCCATGACATTTTTCACAGAATTGGACAAAACTATCCTACAAGTCATATGGAAGCACAAAAGACCTCAGATAGCTAAAACAACCCTGAGCACTAAAAGAAATGCCAGGGGGATTACTATGCTAGATTTCAAGTTGTATTACAGAGCTATAGTCATAAAAACAACATGGTACTGGCACAAAAATAGACCCATAGATCAATGCAACAAAATTGAAGACCCAAATATGAGTAAATGCAATTTCAACCACCTGATATTTAATAAAGGGGCCAGGAATATTAACTGGAGGAAAGACAGCATGTTCAGGAAATGGTGCTGGCAAAACTGGATCTCCACTTGTAGAAGAACGAAATTAAACCCCTGTCTTTCACCCTGCACAAAAGTCAGTTCCAAATGGCTCAAAGACCTCAATGTAAAGCTTGAAACTCTGAAACTATCAGAGAAAACATTGGGAAAAATCTACAAGATACAGGCGTAGGAAAGGATTTTCTAAGCCGGACATCAATTGCTCAGGAAACAAGGGCAAGAATTAACATGTGGGACCTCATTAAACTAAAAAGCTTCTTTACATCAAAGGAGACAACCAAGGAAGCAAACAGAAAACCCACAGAATGGGAGAAAATCTTCACCCTGACATATTCGACAGAGGTTTAATAACCAGAATATATAACGAACTCAAAAATCAGAGAACCAAGACAAGAAGCAACCCAATTAAAAGATGGGCTAAGGAGCTGAACAGAGAGTTCTCAAAAGAAGAAGTAA
>NW_008333886.1:5098390-5099088 GCF_000622305.1 Nannospalax galili | reverse complement strand
TGTTGCAGAGACACTTGTACATCCATGTTTGTTGCTGCTCTTTTCACAATAGCTAAGAGATGGAAGCAACCTAGGTGTCCCTCAATCGATGAGTGGATAATGATAATGTGGTTCATTTATAGAGTGGAGTTTTACTCAGCAGTAAAGTAAGATGGAATCATGAAATTTGCAGGTAAATGGATGGAACTAGAAACTGTTATACTAAGTGAAGTAACACAGACTCAGAAAAAAATTCAACATATGTTCTCCCTCATATGTGGATCCTAGAACCAGACTCTGATAAATAACACAATCAGACATAAGTACAGGAACCAAGATAATGAAAAGGAAACAGGGAGGTAAAGGAAAAGAACTAACCTGAGCGAGAAGAACAGTAGGAAATGGGCCTTAATAAGGGAGATATAGATAAAAATTGGGTTAGTTTTAAGGGGGGGGAGTGTATACAAGGAACCTAGAGGATAAAGGGAAAGAAGGAGCTCAAGAGAGGTAGGACCATAGGAGAAGGGTATTAGTAAGGGAGAAAAGGGGGAAATGGGGGCACCATGGGAAAGCCATGATGGAGGGGTGAGACAATGTGAGAGATAAACAATGCCCAGCTAGTTTGAAAACCAGAGAGAACCATATTACTCCTACAACCTACTGACAAATTATACATAGCAGATCAAGAAATATATGTCTAGGTAAGGTTTATCTGAGAA
>NW_008333886.1:5097538-5098295 GCF_000622305.1 Nannospalax galili | reverse complement strand
GACACACAGTAATTAAAAATGCCAGAATGGTGGAACTAACCTTCTTGGATGTTAAACAGACATACCTTGAGATCTATACTAATTGGGTCAGAGGGACATAAAGGACACTTTTTGCTCCTTGCCCTCCTAGGTCAACTAGTTTCAGGAGCATATGAGCATCTCTCAAAATGTTCTATAATGGTGGTGGCTCACCTGTCCTCTTGATCAAGGAGGCCAAGGAGACCCCACCAGATGGACTTGAACCAGTGTCTAGTCTATAAAGAGGAGGGTCAACACAGAGGAATCATTTCCTCTATGCTTCCAAGCGAAGCCAACCATGGTTGAGAAGGATCTTTGACTTATCTTCACATAGGCGGAACTGGTAAGAGAAAGGAGCTAGGGGCTCCTCCCAAGCCCATGTGACCCCTGAGGAACAGATCCTCAAACGACCTTAAGAGTAAAAATAAATCGGTCTATCTGGACCAACTGTATGGCCTTAAACACCCAAAAGGAAAGTGTAACCAAAGATTAAAGGGGCCAATATAATTTCGTAAGAGTCCATATGTATAGCCAAAGGCTACATAACAAGCAACAATGCCAGACAGGCAATACCTGCTTCTGAGTTTTGGCCAGGGTGGCCAAAGGGATTCCCAGATAGTAACCCAGCATAGAACTGGGAAAATGAACATCATACCCCAATCTTATCCAAAGGAATATTGACAACTGATTACTGCTAGATGAGGAACAGCTGACCCTCCTAAAACAAAGACCTCTAGAT